>NW_027115142.1:708292-741725 GCF_000696795.3 Halyomorpha halys
ATATCTAATGATATAATATCTTTGGGACGTACCTATATTTATTCTAAGATGGGGAGATACATTGCATTACCAAAATTTTTGTAAAATTGGAGAAAAATCTTGTATAAAATTAAGTGAACTAAAGTCCGTAACTAGGTGGTAGCGTGAATTTGTATGTTCATTTATCAAGAATAATTAAGCGTAAAAATTTGAAAACTAAACTGATGTACTTTTCAGGTTTTCCAGTGTAGCTTTTACTAAAAGATGGATAATCTACTGTCCGTTCGACTTCAAGAGTTTCGTGGGATACGAAGAGGTGAGTAACCTTGTAGATGGATTATTTTATTTTGGATGATATGAGGGACACCTCCAAGAATACAATCTTCCTTACGGGTCGCTGACGAATGAATTTGGACTAATACAAATTTTAATGTATATCAAAAAAAAATTTTTTTATTGCCCCCGTCATGAAAGCTGATGTCTTTTAAATGTTTCGCTATCACGTTCAAATATGAATAGCGGAACAAGGAGAGCATGTTACAAACAAGACACGAGTCACGCTTCCTTACTACGTTATGTTTCTGTGTTACGTGAAAATATTCTAATTGCCCACTGCTCGTCCATTCGTTTAGTGACTGGTTTCCGAAACATAAATTTTGATCTTCATATGTAAGTGGTTATGTGTTAACACCATATTTTATAATTACTTTGTGAATAATTTGTAAATAATATTTAGTTACATTTATTTTTATTTATATTATTTTATTTAGATTTTAGTTATTTGAGAAGAAAAATATGTATTTATATTTGTGTCTTATAATTATGTAAAAGAATAATGGCCTTCTCTTGGCCGTATATTTAATTTAAGCCCGCCTGAAGGGAAACACAGTCGTGTTCCTGCTCGCTGTGTTAGTTTTACAAGTATTTTAATTTGTCCCTCCTCCAATGCCGGCTATACCTAGTTAAAACGAGGGCTAAGTTAACCCCAAAATGGTATTTCTAACAACCCACGACCCTTGAGGGTTTAGGTTTTTGTTTTACTTGAGTTTCCTTTTTTATTATATTTGATTTCTTAATCCATATCCATTCTGTGGGTAATGAATTTGACCTTCCAAATATATTCACGAATTGGATTAGCTAAGGATTGACAACCGTCGCTAAGGCGTCGCCTAGCAACAAGCCGACCATCTTCGTTTTTAAATCATATTCTGCTAATAAGTGGTCATGAGTTTTTTAAGTTTCTAACCAGCCCTGTCTGCGTTCAGTTGGTATTATTTATTGTACATATTGAGTTTCTTAATCGATATTAAAGTCTAGAACCAGACCTTTTCTGCGTTTTTGGCCTTTAACTGGAATATGAGTTGTTGTAAATTAGTCGGCTGGTATAATTCATTAAAACAAGAACCAGGTCCTATCTCCCTCAATAAGTTCCTGTGTGGCCATCTTGTCTTTTGCGCATTTCGCCTGTAGATGAGCCAGTACAGACGTGGGGTACCAACTTTGAACCAGTTTGAAAGTTGCAGTGGTGTTTATAATCGTAGCTACGGAGCGGCGACCTACACATCTTGACAGCAAACTATCTTCCTCTAACCTATGAGTGGATCAAATTTTCTTTGGGACCGTCGACCAGTATTTATTTTATATATCTATTGATTTTGTAAATTTATTTTCATAATTTATTTAGCTAATTTCATTTTTGAATAAAAGACTTTTTATTTTTACTTTTATTCATTGTTTTATTCCTACTCTTTTGTTTATTTTATGTTGCAAGTTTTCTAATGTTAGACTAACCAAATTAATATTTATATTCGAGCCAACTTGTTTTGTTCCTGACAGTTTTCCAAGAAAAATACATAGACAATTTGAGGTGGTTTTAACAGTGTGTGTCCAATCACGGTAATTTAGGTAATTGATGATTAAACTAATCATTACCCACAAATCCTTCAAAATGCATTTGGACTATGTTAAAAATAAATGTATGAAAAGTATGAAATATTTTGAGTGAACTGTATGATTGGATAACAGACAAGTTGGATGAAAATTAATACAAGTAATTCAATTCGTTGGTCAATTAAATAAAATTGAGTGATATGAGAAATCTCTTTTGAAATGTTTACTGCAATATCAAATCAAACTATGATTCATTAAATATTGATTTTCAGTCATACTGCTTTAAGTCATTATGAAATAGGGTTACTTGTTGAGATTATTGGTCGGTTCCACCTTTTCCCCTTCTGACATATCTGCTTGGTCCATGTAGAGCCTTCCTCCACTCGATCATATTTCAATACTGATGAAAGAAATTGAAAGATGCGAAAAATCACTTCACTCGGTGATTGGGTACCCTATATAAAAATCATTGATTTCCTTCTGATTAAGAGATCACCTGGAATTGTCTATAGTGATTTTTTTTATGTTGTTGAGGGCTGAGAAAAATACATCACTTGTATCTGTCCTAAGGGCATAGAATATAGAGAAAATATTACGCCTTGCTCAATGTGACAGGAGTTGGCGCTTGTTGTTCATTATATTCCTCGACCTTATCCTGACAGTCAAACAGTTCATCATTGGTGAAGGCAATATGGATGGAAAATTCATTGTCAGGATTATACGAATTGTTAAAGTTTAATTTAAGTTGGGCAGAATTCTCCATCTTGAACCTGGCGGAATAGTATTTGATGTCTCTTCTCCCCTTTCTTAACAAATCCTCACTTTCTGAAACATTTATAAACAAGTAGAGAAAACTTATTCTTACTATAGCTCATTTCAATTTCACGTTTTAAAATAAAAACAAGTTTTACGTCAGTATGAAAACAAACTGCTAACTCAATAAAATATAATAATCAATCTATGCATATTGCATGGGACATTTCAAATTAAAGCGTCCTGACATTAAATTATAAAGTATTAGCAAGAAAGATGTCTTGGCTACAGCTTTAAATTTCCGAGGGGGCCCTAAAATTTTTTTTTTTTTTCAATCCATCAAGTTTATCGAAGGATCAAAAAATACTTCAAATTATCGAAAGTCGACTGTAGCTCTATTTTACTTTGAATATACATCAACATCTGACTGCTGATAATTTGGCTTTACTAAAGTAAAAAATGTGTATAAATTTAGTTTTATTCGATAGAAACAAAAAGATGGATGTAACGGCTATCGGAGGTTAATTTTAAAATAGCATTAAAAAAAAAAAAATGTAAAAAAGGTACATGCATCAGTATAGCTTGGTCAGAACAAGCGTCTACGCTATATAGAAATAATTAAATAATGTGGCAGAGAGAGAGGGACAGTTGTGGCACCCCTCAGAATTAGGAACCCTACGTTGTGGCAAGCGTCATTTTAAGGTTGGGCACCCAGCATTAAGTATACCTTCTTTTTTTTCCTATGGTTATAGTTTAGAACTTTTTATATTAAAAAAATCGTTTATCTTACCTTTTAATCAGGGTGAGGCACTATTATTTGAAAAATTGTTTTTTTTAAACGTGTATAATAAATATTACACCCCATTTATTAATTTATTTTGTTCCATAAAACCTGACTTCTTGTTAACAACACTGTGCATATATCCGGCATATTGGACCTCGTTACAATTTTTTAAAATATATATTCCTACCTAATATTTCATCAAATCAGTAATTGGTTGTATAATGAAAGTAAATAAATGTCACTTTGCAGTTGTCTAAAACGTGGCTCTAATCTAATTGTACCCTACTCAGCATTATTCTAGTTCATTTTGTTATATTAAAAAAGCTAATAATTAATTCGACATTAATTGCTAAATTCATAATTTTAATATATTTTCCGAAATAGATAATATTTCTTAAAAATTATATTAGAATTAATCATTCTCTGTTTATTGTATAATCGTTAAGGATTGTCGAGTGTAACTATAACTATAAACGAAATTTTACTAATGAGAAAACAGTTTGTGTTATGGAGATTGACAGTTGTTCCAATGAAGTGTTCAGAGAATGAAAGTGAAAGACATTAACTGAAAGTAAAAGGGCGAGAAAGGTTACAGTATAGGTATCTCATTAACCATTACTAAATCCGAATCCAACTCTACAATTATTCAGTTGAAGAACATAATGGAACTAAACGTCTTGAAAATTATTTCAATCAGGCAATACTATTTTTACCTAAATGCGTTGGATAGTCACTAGAATAAGTTATTAGACGCTTCTAGATTTTTTTATACATGTCCCATGCAATCATATTCAGTTACAAATAAAATAGAGATCATTATATAAATAAAATTAAAATTTTCATAAATAAAAATGAAACTATTCTTGAATTAAAAATCTAACGATTTTTCTATGGAACATTTCTTTCATTATCAACTTTACACTAACAGAACACATTTTTTAACTTACTATGTAGATTTACTATTAACGTGTTAATATACTTTATCAGAAAATGTATCAATCAAGATGGAACAATTAAATTAATCGACTAAGCTAAGTTCATGCGCTTTTTATGTGCGAATGTGGCAACCCATACAAAAAAAACGCAAGTTCAGCTTTATCCAAATGGAGACTTTAAAATATGAGGCCCACAAGATTTGAGATCATGTCTTTCAAATTATTTTCCAAACAACTTTCGGATTTAAACAACACCCAAGTAATAAACATCAGGTTATTTAATATCTGAAGAGTAACACAAATTAAACATTTACAAGAGATACTTTTCTTGATTTTTGATTAAGAAAATCATGAAACATTTCTTAAAAGTCTATTCATTTAAGTACATCTATACGTATCATTATCAGTGATAATCTGTTTAATCTTTTCTAAAGCAATTATACTTCGAAGTTCATTCTTGATTCGTTATAATTTATTTATAAACATTGGTTAGGAGCCTAGTACGCCCATAGGGTAAAGATGATAACTACTGAAGGAAATATTGTTTTATCACTTAATAAAGAGTGCCACAATTTGTAATTTTTTTTTCCAAAACCCCTACAAAATTTTAATGGTGTATTTATAAACAATGAACTTTCTCCTTTTACTGTAGAACATCTACATTCTAAGGAGTCCTTTGGAGTGTATTATTTTTGTTGTCAGTATTTATAAAAGTGTATAATGTGTTGGGGCACACATTATTTCTGAATTTAACAAACTTAAATCTAATAAAAACTTAATCCTAATACTACGTGACCTTACATAGTGTGTTGCCAACGCACCGGAGGGGGGGGGCAGGTGTTAACGTTACACAACTTGTAAAAGAATACACTGCCATTGTGAGCTCTTAACAGCTAGACAAACTTGTAACAAGCTGTTCTATTGGTTGAAAAAGAAGACCAAAATTGGTCTCAGCTAGGTCTGTTAGTAATGCCACCGATTATAGGAGTTGGTTATAGTTATTTATATAAATTATTATTTTTATACATACCCTTAATGGAAAATGTAGATCTAAATAAATATAGTTTAAATAACTTAAATTTTGAAATAAAATTTATTTTCTATTAAGGAGATACTAATAAAAGCTCTTGTTTTACTTAAATCTAGCAGAACAACGTTTTAAAGAAAAACAATTATTTCCACGTCCCAACGGCTGAATCATCTAGTGCAGCGGTTTCCAAAGTGGATGCCTGGGGTACCGCAAGAAAATGTCATTTCTCAAACTATTACAAAAAAAAGAAAAGAAAGAAAAATATAAAAATTAAAATATGAAATACAGTGTATTCCAGGATTTACTTTACACTGTTTTTTATTTTTTTCTTACAAATACAAGAAGAAAAAACAGGAAACAAATTCCTCTAAGGATTCCTAAAGGCCGACATTTAAGCCCGACAAGGATGCCATGGTGAATAAAGTTTGGGAGTCTCTGCTCTAATGAATTGACAATGGAATTTCCTGCAGCCTTCAATCCGCGGTACGAGTCCGCAATAACAGTAATCGATGCTTTTGCGTAATCTTTGTGACTGGGTTTAAGATCGAGTTTCACCCCTACCACTTTTCTAATGGTCCTTTATATACGATACATTTAGATTTATTTTAAATTCTTACCTCAAATCTTGTTATTATAGAATGATTATTCATGATTTACATGTATATAAATTGACAGAATATGTCAATATAGGTAAGCTGGTTTAAGACCGCGACTATTGGTAACAACTTTAATTTCTTTGAACACTAATTTTTCTCGAAAACTTCCCTTTATTGCCAACAGATCGAAGCATACCTGACCACCTTGGGAGCTCGGGTGATCGGTTGCAGCAAGGAGGGGAGGAAACTCCTGAGCCTCCGAGTAGGGGAAGGACCAGTGTGTGTCCTCGAGGCCGGCATCCACGCCCGGGAGTGGGCCTCCCCAATGGCCGCCCTCTACGCCGTCGACAAGATAATCAATGAGCCCATTCCGGGCCTCACCTGGATCATAGTGCCCTTACTCAACCCCGACGGATATGAGTACTCCAGGAAGAGCAAATCAACGGTATTTTTTCCATTAGTCACCAACATTATACATATCTATGGTAACTACATATCTACGGTTAACTTTACAGATCAACTTTTAATTTGAAAAAAATAACAAGTAAAATTCCTAATCTATATTAGATATCTCGATTGGCCTCGATTGTTTTCATTACGAAATAAATAAGGTAAGACAAAGCAAAAACAAAGAATCATTTTATTTTCTCGTCCGAAATTATCTTGTTATGACCTATGTATCTCACTGCATTTAAATGTCTATAAGAACACCCCATGAACGTGTTTTAAGTACCTTTTATCATATGTTAAGAGGCTTTTGCCTATGACTGATAGAAGGGACCGCTTCACTGTACACCAATTTCCCCTGATAAAGATATTGGAGGAGTTTCAAGTATCAGATAGTCTCGCATCTTCTTATCGTCGGCTCAGAGATACCTTTTGAAAAGCTAATCCAGTTTGTTGGCATTACCTTCATACTCCTGGTTGAACGGCTCAGATAAGCTGAGGAAATCTACATTATTGCTGAATAAAAGCGTTCTCATAATAAATACATAAAATAAGTACGTGTGTGATATTGGTAGACAAATCATCATTACAACATTGTACAACTATCTTCAGTTCTCTAGATGTCCTTAATTTTAAGAGAGGTGCCAGTACATAACTACAGTACATTGGCACGATGATTCGCATTCATATCGCTGCTTTGGTTAAATAGTGGCACATTTGACAAAAAAAGTAGTTTTGGTTCTATTTTAAAATGGATTTGATCCAAAGATATTACCGTAAACAGGGGTTTCACTCACACACTGTGGTTCCTCTATAGACTGATCCATAGCTAGTAGGTTTGTCAAAAAGTGACCACAGTCTATGTGCCACTGTTCAAACAAAGCAGCTGAATTGTTACTTTACTGACAAATGTTTTATATGAACCTGACTAATCTTTGGTTAGTTAACTTATTTATGAATTAATATAGATCTTGTTTCCATTAACGAGTAGAATTTTGAATATTCGAAATTTATACAGTAAAATTGTTTCCAGAGGTTTTGGAGAAAAAACATGAACAAAACAAAAAGCCTATGGTGCAATGGTGTAGACATCAATAGAAATTTCAGCTACCGCTGGGGAGGTATGTTCATATTAAGCGAGGCATATAGTTATGGTACTGTAGTTGCAATTGATTATTATATTGTATTTTATAATGAATGTAAGCAGCCTATATTTTTTAATGAACATATTATTTGGTAACTTCCTCATATTCATATTGGATACATCTCCTAACTTCCTTCTTTCTGAGCTATTGTCGAAACTTATTATTATTACTAAATTCTGGTATCCTTAGTTCAATTCACATAGAATCAATTGAAGCAGAATTAAATATCCCCCTCCAAATGCCTCTCCCACCCAAAGCATTCCTTCCTTCAGAAATATTCAACATCATTCAGAAATTACCTTCCCGCAAAGCTCCGGAATGCAACCTAATTACATCCGGTATCCTAAAACATCTTTCCTAATCTAAATCTGTGATGCTCTCTTCCGATTCGCATATTTTCCTGACCCTTCAAAATTATCTATAGTCAAAATGATACGCAACCTTCAGATGCTGTTATAATTCCCATCCTCCTGCTATCCTATCTCTCTTTTATGAATCCTATCTCTCTTACCCATGATAGCCACAATCCTGGAGATACCTATTTAGAAACGCCTATACCTCATCCGAGCTTCCAATCATATAAACCCAGGTCACCAGTTTGGATTCCGAATATCCCACTCTACTATCCAGCAATTGTATGATGGACGTTAACTCGCCTATATTGGAGCGCAGAATGTACATACAGTAATATACTGTGGGCAGTCATTCTTGAAGTGGAACAGGCTCGTCCTTCTTGATGTATTGGTACTCAGGACTGCTATATAAAATCCAAGAATTCTTATCCTCTACATACTTTCTCATTATCCGTTCCCTACCTCTCTTGCAGGTTATTTAAAGTAAATTATGATAGAGTTTATCTCTTGCCTCACTCTGCCAGTGTACCTTAGGGGTCATATCCTTTATACAGTTTATACAGCTGACATCCCAAATACATATGTGTGGTATCAGTAAATAATGACCCATCTATTATGTCCCAAATCATCCAATCTCACATTACATTCTTTGAAGAATGGTGTCAGGACTGGAGGATAAAATAAATTCTGATAAATCCAATTATATCACTTTGACCCTTCATCGTAAGCCTATGGTTTTCTGCCCCACACAATTTTTATTATTACATCTGGAGGGACGGCTACTTGGAATCCTCATACAAACAAGACTGAAAAAACAGGAAATCGCTCATCGATTCTAACTATTAAATACTCACTAGACAAACGGTCTAAACTTCCAACTAATTACAAAATATTCGTTTATATGGCCATAATACGGTCTATTGAGACTAACAGAGTTGATCTTTAGGCTTCACTAAGTCTTCGAATTCCTAAATGTTCCATAACTTTTCGATTTGGCCAAAAATATATATTAAACCTTTTATAAGTAACTTTCTAACCACCTAAACCCACTTGTTTCTATTATTTATTCTCCTCCATTACCTGATAAACCTCCTAGATGTCTGAAAAGAAGGATTCTAGATTTTCTATTGGATATCAATGGGAAGATTCTACACAAGTCTGTATCGTATTATTGTAATATAGCTCACACCAAATTTACTTCTTGCATATATATATATATTTTGGATATACTTGTAAGTATCAATGATTAAATTTAAAAAAAATTAAATCCAGATGGTTTTAACAGGCCCAATGATTTCTGATTGGTTTTATATTTATATTTTCAACAACCTCAGTTTTAGTTAATTAACAACCTTTTCACGATAATAATATTCCTTTATCGTCATAATTTTATCTACTATTGTAAAATCATATTATGCTGTATTGTCATTTATTTTCTTTCATACTTACAGTTATTTTAATAAAAAGTTTCTATAATCAATCTAGAAGTCAACATTTGTCTTCTTTGATTCGAACTTAAAACTTTACCATACATAGGTTGGTAAGCTATGTGCTCAATTCAATGCTCTGTTTGCTTTGAATATTAAATAAATGCCAAGTTATTCCCATTCTCTTAATGGAAGTAACCTTTTTTAACCCTTTCATAGCTCCAATAATAGTCAGCATAGGAAGTCCAATTAAGACTAAACACAATTGGTTTGCCAAACATTGGTTTGCATCAAGAAACTCTCATTACTAAGGCGTTTCCTAAAACTGGTCTTGGAATCAATATATTTAAACAGTACAAGTTCGGATGCTAGGTAGCAGCGACTAAAGGCCGATTAACATACTCGTATATTGGTAACAGTAAGCAAATTCTACTAACATAGAATACTGAATGTACTGGCTGCATAAAAGATAGGTATGGGGGTGTATACATCATTCCACACTGATATCAGCCGCAATCAAGGTGTAGCAGTGCTCCCTACCAAAGGCCGAGAGAACTACATAACTGTATTTCCTATTAAATCATGTCAATTTCTAGTAAATATATTAATGTTTATTTTGTTTAAAATATGTAATATTTATAAATATTGTAATTTAAAGCATGACAAATTAAATAAGAGTTCTCTGCTCCACTTTTAGTTAGTCGCTCACACACAGTGGCCCTAGGCCGCCTTTACATTCCACTCGGGAAAATCTCTCTGTAATTCGTTTGAACTTAATAATGACAATATCACCCACCAATAGATCAGATTATTTATAACTATTTTGCTACTTAATATAAAGTGCTGTTATTTCTTAAATACCCTTTGGGTCTCCCTTTTCCCTTCCTTCCTATACACGTAATTGCGTAACCAAAAGTGGGTACACCAGGTCGAATTTGTTCTTCCAATAAGATCTAAGAAGCATCCATGTTACCTTGGATATTCTGGTCCAAACCAATAAACTACCTACAGTATGTCCAACTTTAGAATTATTGCAGAAACCTGCAGTCTTATGGCTGATATAACCTCTTAATAGTTGGAAAAAGAGGTGTTGATATCCACTGTCATGTTTTCAAAGTACTGCTACGTTTTACTATTTCAAGTTGTAATTGTAGTTTAAACTTGTATTCGGTATAAAAGTTTATGAAAAATGAGTCCAAATGCAACCGGAATGCGTTATTATATATTAGAATAGCAAAAAAAGGTTGTAATGTAGACGAAAAAAATGTTTGTCGCATTAGAATCATTATATTATAATTAACTAATGCAACACCAAACCAACATACGTAGTAGATCAACATTTGATTATCGTGATCCTGAAAATTTCACCAATTAAAACAATGAAATGTTAAGCCATTTGTTCTTCAGAAATAATTCTACTTTTCTACTAAAGCTGTCTTCAAAACAGCAGCTAAGATTCTGTATGGGCCGATTCAAAAAGAAAACTTAGATATTAATTCCTTTTAACCTAATTTTAATTGTTATTCGATTTCTCGAGAAATAAAAAAGAAATTTATCAATCAATAATTATCCACTTCAATCGACAAATAGATATGGTGTAACAATCAACCCAGTTTTATGAAGAGACTAAAAAATTTGCAAAACTAAATTTGTGTTCCCATTTTAGAAATCGAGGTTTATGAATTTCTCATTAACAATAAATTAATCAATTTTTTTGGAATATAGGTTGTAAATAAGTGAATGAATTTCTGTTAATTATATTTTCCATATATATCTACTATTAAATTATAGAGTTGGATATTAGGAAACCTGTTGCATAATCAGTCCATCTCATTTTCTAATATGTTAGAAATCAGAAAAATTAAAATCATAAAAATTAATAATTATAGTTATAAATTAAAGTCATAAAATATAGCATTGTCATTTCCTAAATCTCCAAAAACATATAAAGGGACCCTAACATGGAAGTAATCTATACGCGATCATAATATCGATAGCATTTTCATTTTGTTTATCAGATCCGGCAGGGTGTTCGAAGCTTCCATGTATGGATACTTTTTGTGGCCTTGGACCCTGGTCAGAACGAGAATCAATGGCTATGAGCACTCTTCTTGGTGATGAAAAGGATATCAGGGTGTACTTTAGTGTACACGCTTGTCAGCAAGCAATAATGTACCCACCTGCTTGTACCTCTGAGAAACCGATAGACATAGAAGACCTGGTAAACATATCTTATAAAAAGCGTTCTAGTTCCTAATAAAAGAAATTATTAAAATATTTCCTTTCGCAGGAAGGTGTGGCTAAAGAGATGAGTGCTGCTATAAAGTCACGATATGGAAAGGAATATGAAGTCGGGCAAAGTAGTGTTATAAGCAGTAAGTAATCCTTATAACTATTATATTTATAATTGAATAAATTCATTTAAAAATTAGGTTTACATCAAAAGACATAAACCTTGTAGATTACTTTTATTCAAATTAGTAAGGGATAAAGAATTGGACCATAGAGCTAGAATAGCCAACATTCTATTACTACCGAAAGATCGGCTATTCACTTTTGTTACCAATGGAAGCGGTGAAAAGAACCTATTATGAATTCACTCAATATCGTCCAGCTAAAAATCGACCATCGACGGGTTGGGGCAGTCTCATCAATGAGCTAATGATATTGTTGATTTTAACTTCAGAACTATTTCTTCTAGTAGAAAATGCAGGATCTTCCCACCATATATCAGTCAGGATTACAAAACCATAATAAATGATATGAATTTCCTCCTTTCAATGTTGAAACGAAAATATGTTAATGAAGAATTAGATGATTTGGACTGACGTTATAGAATGTTCAGAAACTCTAATTCTAGAATATTTCAATACTGCAACACTGGATGGTGAAATTACAACCTATTTCATGGTATATGCTGGTCTTTACACGTCTGAAAAGATATTTCTATAATACCCGAAAGGTGTACCAGAGTCGTATCAGAACAGAGAAGTGTACCAAAGTTCAAAGTGAGAACAAGCATTGCATCAGATAGCAGATGACCTATTTGAATTCGCTTCGTACCATTTCTCTTTGGAAGTTCTCAAAGAGAAGCGGTCCTCTTCCTCCACGGATTACATCAATGATTTGACAGAATTTCCGAACCGTATCCGGCTTGAAAGAAACCCGAGGGTGCACGTCCACATCCTGGAAATGAAACTATCGTATCAATACCTAACTGTTGCAACGCGAACCACTACAATTATCAGATAAATGATGTGTATTGATATATGTAATATTTCTTACTAATACTTTAATAGTATAAATGTAATAACCATGTCATATCTTGTAATATTCTTATATGTGTTATTTGTATCAATAAAGATTACAATATAATCTTCGAATCCACTCAGAAACATGGTCTTTCTTGATGGCGTTAAGAAGCCCCGAGAACTGACTCAACGCAACTTGACCAATCAAAGAGTGAATATACTCTTAAGGGATTCGCCTCCTTAGGATGAAGTAAGTGGTAATATACATTAGTGGATCAGTACACTCTATCATTCTTTTTGGAAGGATCAAAATCTTTTATTTTTCACTCTGGCTTCTATGGATTTCTCCTCCTTCATACACCTTCTTTCGTCAGGACCTATAGCTAATCCCTGTAGGACTGACTACCCCTTCACGACCGTAAGAGAATACCTTACGAAAAGGAGTTTCTGATCCTGCAAGGGCCTACAGTAAATACTTGGAGGACATTCCATCCCCTTCAGGACTGTGAGCGCTTACCTTATGGAGTGAAGTTTCCTCCTGCAAAGATCTGCATAAGATATACCAGTAAAAATCGCCAATTTTTTGTCAGTGCATCTCCCAGCCAGCAAATCAAACCTATTGAACATGTATTATCGAAGTCATGTGATGTAGAGTACCTCAGATTTTCAATTGGAGTAAGAACTAATTAATTATATACAGCCACCTCGAAAATTGGTAGAATTTCACCCAAGAGGCTGGGGTTCGAATGCCGGCACCAATATTGGAAATCCCAACGTGATCTTTACGAAAGAAAGCCTTGGTGTCCCAAGAAATTCGACATGATTACACGCCGTGAAAGAGGACCGACGTGATAAGCATTCGTAATGAAGTTCGACTCGATCACATATTTACAGCGACATTCAGTCATGCCTGACGAGGTCATAAATCACTTATGACACTAATAAGAGCAAATAATCAAGAAGGCAGGAGAAATGGAACATAATGTATGGGGACAGAGTGTAAAGGTACCGAAAGAACAAATGGATCACAGAATCCACAGCTTAATCCATCGCAGTTCAACCTCTATTAGAAAACTGTCACGGATACCACTCCCAAGGACAGACATTAACATGAAGAAGGTGCGACCTTCAAAGCTGTTAACTCAAAATCTAGATTTAAGGCACTACTATGATTTTAGCAGCTCATACCCAGTACTAATCAAGACGTGATAATACAAGGTCAAGATATAAACTGATCGCCTTCAAGAAAATTTGACATAACAACACCAATACCGCCTTAACACCAAAGACAAAATCACAGACCAGCCATGGAAACAGAAGCTTCTATTTCGTTGCTACCAATCCATGGAACATGGCGCAGAACTTCGTCGGATTCACAGGCATAGCCGGCAATAACGTGGAAGAAATCAATACCCATGATGAAGCCACCTGAGATGTGGACCTAAGCTTCAACAAATCTCTTCACTAGATCTTAATTCAACCTGATGAAAGCAAAATAACAGTTTGTTTCTCAAATGGTGTATGGCAGAAGCGTCCATCATCCTAAAATTCATATGTCTGGCCAACCTGCCACACAAAACCCACAACTGGCCTCACGAAGCTTCAACTCAACAGAAGCTCGAAACGGCTACAACTGGTACAAGATATGTTTCGAGTCACACCAACCGAAGGGAATCCCACTAGACCACCCAATTAAGCGACAGCAGGCACATACGATACTTCCTCAGCTAAACACCGAAGCCATCCAGCCAACTCGCAACTCGTGGCACATACAGGCGCTGCCGATGTTCTTTACTTCATTACCTTACGAGGACTAATACATCTGCAGTACCTGAGGAAATTCTAAATTATCAGTTTCTAGAGCAACTCGATGAACAAATCTGAACTCCACTATTTCCACTTCCCAAACATACCTAAATTCCGACTTGGGTGGGAGAGGTAGGTTGGGCAAAATAATTACAAAGACCACTGCAACCAATGGAGGTAATTACAATTATAGCTCTCGTGTAACCAGGCATGATCAAAAGTCCGACGTGAAAGAGGCCCCACGTCATAAGCAGTTGTAATGAAGCCCTACTCGATCTTAAGCAGTAGTTATGAACCCCCACTCCATCACAATTTAACCCAACGAGAACATAATATTTGAGATTATACCATGTGATGGCATATCATCACTTAATCTGTGATACGTTATGAGTCAGATGAGTCGAGATTTATTCGGAAAGGAAAACAGCTTAAGTAACAATATAATAAAGAAATTTATAACTAATTATTTGGGACGATATTTCCTCTTCTTAGCAATTCTTATTTAGAAATCAAGAAACAATTAGTAGCCAATGGCTAAGGCTGATGTAAGTACATAACAACACAAAGTTGAATGACTCCTTTCAAATAATCCACTGCTTTTCTTTTAAGCCAAATATTTGAATTTTTTTAAAATGTATTTTTACGCTTTCTCCTCTCTTTTTTTTAAAGAAATAAAGAACGTATCAGTGACTTCTGACCTTTCATTAATATAAATAGTAATATTACCATCCTCATTCAGGATGGATCATCTGAATAAACAACAGTTTGTAAAATATAAAATTTATTTTTAGAAATTGCCTCGGGTTCCAGTATTGATTGGGCTCGGCAAGTACTAAAAGTCAAATATTGCTACAATTTCGCTCTGCCGGGACCAGAGGTGGGATTCTTACTCCCAGAAAATGAAATTGAGCAAGTTGGTAAGGAATTGCTTGAAGGTATGATGGCAGTGTCTCTTGTAGCAAAAAATTTCGGTAACAACGACATGCCAAACTTTTTAGACGCACCCAAATCTACCTAAATAAATGAAATTGAAAAAAATATAGTGGTAAAATCCTTAGAATGCAAAATTTCTTAGTTTGTAATAACATACATATATATATTTACTTATACCGAGTAGATCAGTATTTAAAAAAATTACTTAAATCGAAATTAAACAGCGGGTCTTACATCCCAGCTTCATTATAACTCTGGCTAAAACTCGCAATCGACCACACTTTCTAATTGAGGTAAGGTGGTGGGTACAGAAGGCAAGATTCGATCTAATAATTTTCGGAGTTTTTCCTTGAGATTCTGGATCGATTTCTTTATAAGTATTTTTTTTGAAAGTAAGATAAGAAAGATCTCATAAAAGAGGGAGTGTGGCGGGTCCACACCGATTTCTAGTTTTAGCGAGAGTTAAATGTAATCCGAAATAAGCATATTATTATCAAATACTGTTCCAATCGAATGCAAGTAAGAACAAAAATCAACTAGTTTGTAATTAGTTGCAATTAATACTTGACAGACAACATGCAGAAAGGATTATAATTCTGGTTTAAGCTGTAAAGCCATGTAAAGCCAAGAAGGCGGGTAATAATACTAATAAAAAAAAAATACAAATTTTGGGACTTAATTTTTAGAGGTTATTTATTTTTAGCCGATGTCCAGCTTTCACGAAAAAAATTCATAACGTCCAATAAACATACTTGTTCTGTAACAAAATGTACGCAATTCAATCCTTTCATAGTATTAACTTTAAGTAGTAATACTAGGATAAGATTTAATGGTTATAAACATAAAAATATACTTTGTTCATTTTTACAATTCTACTATATAAGGCCTAAACACCTCAAGGGAGTGGTTCACTTTTATATCATCTTCCTCTAGTTTCTACCCTCAGAATGGTTTTGATCATTCCTAACCCTATCACTCAACACATTTATTTTTTTACAAGTAATTTATTATTTATTTACATTTCTCATTTTTTAAAATGATTAAAGCTTTAATCATAAATTTACTAATAATATAATATAAAAATGTAAAAAAGGTCTCTTGAGCACGTGCACTTAATCATAAAAATAAAAAGCCTAGAAATGGACATACAGTTGTAAATTATTGCAGTGCTGATCACAAAAACTTACAGGCAGGTTTTATTGTATATCTTATTTACATCATCAACCAAGGGCGTACTCAGGATTAAAACTGGGGGTGGTGAGGCAAGCCATAATCAATCAAGTTGCTACATTCAAGCATGGAAAAGGCGAATAAAATCAAAAATTTAAGATAATCTATAAACAAATATAAACTTTTGTTTCATATATTTTCTCATTAAATTTTTCTTTTCTTTTTTTTTATTGCTTTAGTATATTTTGACTAAATATAGACCGCCCTACGTGGTGGCTTTATTTATCTGACTTTTCAAACAGACAATTATAGCGAGTAGGTAGGTCGATGTACTTATGTCACAATCTCTCAAGAGGAGATCATGACACAAAAAAGTCCATCCTTCCCAGCCTGACCGGCCCCACTAAGACCCCCAGTGTGATATGTCCTATATCACTTTTGAAATATTTGCTTAAAACGGGAAGAGGAAGTATTTAATAGTGTTACATTCGAAAAAAAGAGTTTTATTCCGTAAATTATATAATTTCGCTGTGCTTCATGAGCTATTACAATTAGTATTAGCTTGAAAAAAAATTATTTATTATTAAATTATTACTTTTTTGTCACGTCTTTTATTTTATTAGATATATCACAAACATTTTCAAACCAGTTTGTATACATATTTACAAAAAAATAAGTAAAGTAAAATAAATGCCAATGAACACAAGAAACCACAATCACTTAAAAAGTTTAATAACAAAAAACCTTTTTAATTAAATCGTGAATGCGTCATAGTGGTTTGATCAAACAGGATGTAGAGAAGATAAAAATCATTCAATATCATTTTATTAGATTTAAGATCCAGATATCACAATAAATTACAGCACATAAAAGAAATAATTATATTATTTTTGTACCTTAGAGGTTAAGGACACAATGCTCATATTTTACCATTTTAAAATTGTACAATTGTAAAATGACACATGTCTATTGTCAGTGAACAATGATCCTTACATTGTATCCCAAACCCTCCAATCCCACATCAACACCCTTGAAGAATGGTGCCAAAACTGGAGGATTAAAATAAATTCCAATAAATCCCACCAAATCACATTTACCCTTCGACGTAAACCCATGACCTCTTCCCCTACAATATCCTTTAATAATACCCCACTTATTCCTGTCGAACAGATCCGTTACTTAGGACTACATCTCGACAAACGACTGACATGGAATCCTCATACAATACTAAATAGACAAGAAACTGCTCGTAGATTCCGACTATTGCAACATTTACTAGACAAACGGTCTAAATTGCCAATCCATTACAAAAGACTGATCTACATGAATATTATAAGGCCTATCTGGACATACGGAGTTGAGCTTTGGGGCTCCACTAAACCATCAAATTCCTCCAGAATCCAATCCTTACAGTACAAAATCCTTCGTAAAATCCTTAATGCTCCTCACTTTGTCACAAATCAACTCATCCATCAGGACCTCAATGTTCCATATGTTGCCGATTTGGCCAGAACCAGATACCGTTCCTTCCATAATAAACTTCTCAACCACCCAAATCCACTTGTTTCTAACCTGCCTTCTCCTTCACTACCTAATAATCCTCCTAGGCGTCTGAAAAGAAGATGACCTCGAGATCTTCTCCTCTAGAAATGTTATTGGAGTTCTATCAGTGGGTAGATTCTCCACATGTTTTTATCATGTCACTATGTCACCTACAGCAAATTTACTTGTTGTATATATGTGTATACAGTTGTAAATATCAATAAATAAATTATTAAAAAAAAAAAAAAAATTGTTTTACATTCAGATTTAACTATTTTTGTTTTATTCAGGGTTATAAAAGTTTTATTCCGATGGAAATGTCTTTTTTAACAGCTCTCCTCGAATATTAGGGAAATTTAATCTAGAACTCTACACTTCAGAGGTACCAATGCGGGTTCAATACAAAACCATATTATAAATAATGAAAACCTTTTTAATCCAACGACAACCTCATTTACGACTTCAAAATAATAAACCAGAGAGAATTTTTCAAGTGATTCATACTGCGTTTCAGGAACACTAAACAGAAATGGTATTTTCTTCGTTTTACTCTAGTTTAAAAATCAAGAAAATTGGAAATTTTAGCAGATATTCAGTCAAATATTTACTTGTATTAAGCAATTTAATTAAAAAATATCTATTTTATAGATAAAGGAAACATAATTTTGGGACTAAGTAATCCTACAAGTCTAGTAGCAATGAATAATCCAGTTTTCCAAATCCTCCCTCATTAGATCCTCATCCTCCCTGACAGATTAATTTGTAAATATCAAACATTTTTCAGAAAAGACAAATCAACTATTTATTACAAATTCAGTGTCAGGATGATTTCAGAAAAATGGATATAAATATAGAAGGATGGCACATCATTTAATTTTGATTAAGATATCATGAAGAGGCCCTAACTTCCTAGTAATCTACATAATTTGACATATCACACAAGACATCAGGCCAGTAAAATTTCATACATGAAACATATTATATCATCTGTCAAATGTCTGCGTTACCTTGAGGATTATCTTTGAAGAAAGGGTTCAAACAGAAAATGGATTGACTTACCAGTTATTTAACTTAACCCTTGATAAGTTTGTAAGGGCTTTTGGCATCCAACCCAAGGCAACCTTCACCAAATCAGTGCAGGTAAAAGCAAATAGCAAATGCATATGGCATAGATATTATTGTCTCTTTGCACTAGAGAAAATTTATCCTGACCATAACAGGGTCCCCAAGATATAAGACTGAGATTTTGTTATAGAAAATATGTTTTATTATTTTGTAAAATAAAACGGTAGATGACGATACTGCTCTGGCATGAGATAGCTTGGCGTCCCTTGGGTGTGGAACAGTCTGTGGTGGCGTCTATTAGAGAAAACACACACTCTTTGTCTGTGGAATACACAGTGAAAACACACACTTTCCTTATAGAACCCTTCCTAAATTCCACAATTTGGTAGCAAAGCGTGGCGTAGTTCATAAAGGGTTAAGTAACGAGAGTAATTTACGTATAATAACGGATACGTAAGCTTTATGATTTTATTTAGGACTAACCGCCGAAAGCAAGACACAAAGGACATGGACGCCGCAGGATTCAACATTGAAAAGCTCGCTGTGGAAAATTACGGGATCTGGTCGATGAAAATTGAAGCGTATTTAGAAACAAAACACCTATACCAAGAAATTATCGAAAAAGATCCGCCGACTGAAGAAGATGCAGTTTGAAAAAGAAAAAACAAGCAGGTTCTCTCTATTATTATTCTAACGGTCAGTGAAGATTGTTATTTAATTGAAAGTGCGAAAACAGTTTGGAAAAAATTAAAAGAAAGGTTTGAGGGCGTTCCCGTAGAAAAAGTGATGGATTTGATGTTTGACCTTTCTAAAATTTAGAAAACAGCAGTGAAACGTTAGATGAATACCTTAAAAGGTTTCAGTGTTTAGTCCAGGAGATGGATCAACTATGTAAATCTTTGACAGATAGAGAAAAAGTGAGGGACATTATTGAAGGCTTACCACCCACCATGTTATGACCCAATTGTTAATGCTGTTTTGATAAATAGTAATATTAAATTCACAGAGTTAAGACGGATGCTTTTATCATTTGAAAGGAGGAGCGCTGCCAATGGAAACAACAAGAGAGTCCATCCAACCTGATCAAACTGTAATCCAAAAATCTGTTTTCTATGCAAAAGGTCAGGTCACCTGAAAAAAAGACCACTGGTGGAATGAAGAAGAGAAGAGACAATCCGGAAGAAATAAAGCCTCTCATACACAAAGCCTCAACCAAGAAGACGGCATAGAGCATCCTTAGCCACGGAATTTGCCTTATGGGCTATTTATTTTGATTATACGTTCACTGTATAACTGTGACAATAGGTATTTGGTTGAGGAAGGATCTGAAGATACAAAAGAACATGAAAAGGAAAATTATGTAATCTTTTCCCAGGAAGGGACAAAAGAAATTGATGACTCCTAAGAAAAAGTTCCTGTACTGATGGAACAAGAGACACCAAATCAACAGCAAACGTCAGATGGTGACAAAATAGTCGATGCAGTCTCAGAAATAGATTATTGTGGTCCAAATATTCAGCTTTTTCCTGATTCAATTGAAAATGAAACATCTGTGTTTATCAGAGACAATGCAGTTGATGTTGATGAAGAAATAGAAAATATTAGCCTAGAAAAACCGGACACCAAAAGATGAAAAAACACTTTATTGAAGATTTCTACACTAAGGAAGATGAAGAACACCTTAGATTAATTTCACATGACTTTGATTGGGATGTTGGTGAAAACAAAATAGATTGTGAAGCGAAAATTGAGAAATTTTCTAGAAATTTTAGAGCTAAGAAGAGACCCAAAAAAAAAATGGATTTAGTAGTACATAAAATATTGCTAAACCTTAATTTGAACTAAATGCTCACAATTACTTTAGAGGGGATTTTGATGGACATTATAATCCAGATTATGAAGAACCTGATTGCAGTCGAAAAGGGAGAGGTTCAAATCATCCACTAAAGGGCAGAAGACCAGTTGAGGATGTTTGAATCTAGGACTTAAAGTGTTTGTGAAAAAAATTAATGCAGGTGCAATTGGAATGTGTGCAATAAAAAGGTAAAAAAAATCTATAAATAAAAATAAACACAGTAATAAATAAAAGGGAATAGAACATACTTTAGGAAGGAAGTTGTGACAGAAAATAGGTTTTATTGTTTTGTTTGTAAAATAAAATGGTAGATGGTGACACTGCTCTGGCATGGAATAGCATGGCATCCCTTGGGTCTAGAATAGTATGTCGTGGCGTCTATAAGGGAAAACACGATCTTTGTCTTTCTTTATAAAACCCTCCCTAAATTCCACAACAGATTTCCCTCGATGTAAATAATATTATCTTCAGCAGTAACTAGAGTTACATCTGGTTACTACTGAAGACAGTATTGGGTAAGGATTGGGCTCTTAAAACATAGTTTATCAAGAAGACAGTGAAGATCTTTCTGCACAAGATGATGATCCATCATATTTATATAAACGCTTTAGAAAGGAATCCTTGAACAAATATCAGGAAGAATGGAATACTTATATTTAAAAGGAAGATTCTCCAAATAATATTTGTTTCTATCAATGCAAATGACCACTGAAGAAGAAAGACTGCATAGTTATATGATTGTTCTGGAGCATGTGTTTGTTTTAACTTTCAGAAATACATTTTGCTTTATAAGCATTGCATTATTTAAACTTTCATTCAGTACATAAAATTATTAAATAAAAATATCAGGTCAGTAATTTTATCTCACTAATTGCACAAAAAATATAGAACAAACCAGGGCAAAAATTATTTACAATATAAATTATTATGTTTTTGTATTTTTTAATACATAAATAATATTTGAGAAGCTCCAGTTCAAAATGCATTTTGTCTATTTTTCATAAATAGTAAATTATTTTTAGCAAGAAGTCAAAGTATAAAATGTTTTGGATAACAAAGCTTTTTTGTGACTGATTTCAGATTTTTGAAGTCTGTTGTTCAAAGCTAAAACTGGATTTCATCACTTTTTTTTATAGTTCAGTTTTTTTTTTTTTTTCAGATAAAACTGGATTCAGACAAATTACATTCTAGTCTGATGCTCCTCATTTCTGACACCAACTACTTAACACACTTTGAGATACAACATGACAATACTTCCTGATCGAATTAAAACTAAAACTTAGTTCATGGACTGAGCAATATAATACAGTTATATAATGAAAGCTCAACATAATTCAACCAACATGACACAATCTCCATAGAGCAGCATATAAATTGGGTATTACATCTATCTATTTATTTAAATGTTTTTTCTTTTCTGTAGAATTTGAAATACAAAAAAAATAAATAAATAATGAGGATAAATAGAAAAATATGGGCATCATCTGATAAATAAATACAATGTTCATAACTTTTTTTAAAAAATACAAAGAAGTATTTTAATCTTTATTTAAAATAATTTATTCCTTTGTTCTGATACAGAACAAAATTAGACATAAATGTAGATAGTAGAATTCCTAGGCTTTTAGTATCCATACAAAAGCAACCAGTATCTTCTTTAGGACATCTTTGGAATTCACTGCAAGTATGGTAGATGCTGTGATGACAGGTTTTATTATTTCTTCTAATAATATCATGCCGAACCTTAAAAGATATTTCAAATATTATACAGCAAATTATATAGAAAACATAATTTATATTAACTAATTTGAGCGAATAAAGGGAAACATGCATTTGGTCCATAGCTGCTATAAATATACATGGCATCACATAATCTTTAAATAATTTTTTAGAGAACGTTAGTAGCTATAAAAGTTAAATATTTAACTGATTATATGTTAAACAATATCTATTACTAAACAAATTTTCTGGAACAACATTAGTAAAGCAACTAAACAACAAAAATATAAACTTAAAATGTCCCTATTTTCATCATTAAAATTATATAAATAAGAGCATAAAAGCCATAAAGATGAGGATAAAAGATAGAAACCAAAGATGGCTATAAAAAAAAAGAAGAGCCAAACCTCTGATCTGGATGCATTTTAAACAAAAGAAGGAGTAGAATGGACAACATAAAATGACAAATCCAGAAAAAGGCATTATTGGGAATTAGTTAAAGCAAAATTGATAATAAAAATAACAAATAAGTCTTCACTTTTATCTATGAACTATCTTTGATCCCAATGGCAATGCAAAGTTTAAGAAGAAAGACTTCAGTCAATGATTTCAAAAGGAAATCGATGACATTGGTAGCAAATTTTTAATTTATAAAAATTTTGATTCATTGAAATTGGACATTAAACATTTTAAATAAATATTTTCATTAATGTACAAAAGAAAGGCCTGTGAATTATTAAAATGATATCCGTTACTATTTACTCCATATTAGGAATACATAGTTATACAATAAATTTCATTACAGATAAGAGTGACTTTAAAACAAGAAGTGATCACTAATCTCAAAATTTTCCTAAAGGAAAAGCACTCGTCATGGTTTTAGTCGTTGTTAATAGAGCTATTGAAATAAGAGTACCTTTAGTATCTATTTTTAACCAAGATATTAAACCTATAGTTAATACATGTAGACATGGAGGTTAAGACATTGCAAACTAACCCACATTTCTCTCCCAACTTAATTATTCTAAAATTTTAATTATCTCTGGGTTGTTTGACCTCAAGAAGAAGAACAATAAATCTTAAATTAAGGACTTCAATGCTAATTAGTTTACTAATTAATGGCAATATATCATAAAATGAAATCCAAATAAGTAATAATAATATAAAATCATTAAGCTAAGTAATATGTAAATGTTTCATAGTTTAATGATTAGCTTTCTGCTCATTGGATAATTATATAATACATACTTAATTATAAACAAACATGAAATGTTTAAATAAGAGAGCTAAACCAGGATTGAAAGATAAAAGTACTAATTGACTTCCATTAACATTTTTGACCAAGCAATAATATAACAAGCCTTTCAAGAAACATTCTTTTAAATCTTTCTCCACTAAAACTAACTAGCTAGGTATAATAGGGACAAGTAAGAATGACGCATACTAAACACAACCTGTTTCACAGGAAACTTAAGAAAGTTACAATATATCATAGTTATAACCTATAGAACATACACACACACAAACAGCAGATTAGTAGCATCAAGAATAAACCTGTAACACTCAACTACTCAATAATTCAACACTAACTAAATTTATTTTAAATATTTAAAATTAATTGCTAAAAAATAGCTGAACGGGAAATGAAATAATGAAAAGATAGAAAGGTATGAGTATCTCAGTGAATGAGATAGTCGTCTTCAAAAGCCTGGGCCTAGGTTCGGCTCCCATTATGACATTTAATTGGAAAACGTTCCTTGGTCTATAACAAAAGGTTACTCTGAATTGGAATGAGAGACATCCTTGGAGATAGAGGACTGCAAGAACATTTTTATCAGAATGTTATACAGTTGGTCAATAAACAGTACTAAGACAACCAAATATCCTTTAAAAGTTGAGTAGTAGTACTAGGATAAAGAGTGAAAATAGTCATTTTGAATTCATCACTATCATGAAAGACCAAAATAAGTATAAATTAGTTAGCAAAAGAGTTCTGATAAACTGGAATAAAATTTTGAAAATTTGATTACTTAATATATAATAATAATAGATCTTTACATTCCCCACAAACTACTCTCTTTTGAGTACAAGCAACAATAAGCTATGAAAATAGCTCATAATTGTACTGTAACAATTAAATTTTAATAGAAATTAACTAAATTTAGCAATATAATCATATGAATTGTTATATGTATTATCCAGAAGGCAACATCTTTGATTAGAGATTTTTTAACTTTACAAACAGCACTACTAAGGACAAAAACAAAAGCAAATAGAACTGCAAGGACTTTACCACTTACATGAACATATTCACATGTTATAAAGTCAATAACATAGAAGCGATACATTCCTAAGCATAATAATGAATTTTTCATGTGACACATTTCAGAAGAGTATTTGTACAAATAATAAATCCACTCAGCGCATATTACATGAGAAAACCAGCAATAATACAACCCCCAGATCATGTTTATAGCTAGTTAGCTAATGCTGTTTTTAATACTTCAATGTCTTCTCATTTTCCTTTCCAGTTTCTTTTGTTTTTTCTCATCTATTTCCTGTGGAGGAGCTGGTTGAAAGAAATACGGAGCAAGTACTTTGGTCCAAAGAAAATAAAATCCTCTACCAGGAGCCTAAAATATAATGAGAAGTTTAATTCATTTAATTAATTAATTAAAGTTCAGTGAAAATTTACACATTTCTTGGCTATAAATTGAAACTATATGAATCCTTACCAGAAGCATTAAGAACCAAAAGTAATTTGATATCAACGATAGCACCTGAGTTCCAGCTGTGAGGATAATCATATCCTTGACATGCCTAAAGAAATAAAAAATCACTGATAATTCCTAGTATAAAAACATAAATCATAAATTATGACTATCAATTAGAAGTACTTACTCTGCAATGCCACCAACTAAATTAAGATCAACACCAGCATCCAATAATTGACCAGTTTCAGAAAGCTTAGCTTTTGCCATGTAGGACATAAACTGATAGCTCGCAATATACAATGCAGTAGTGATTACAAGCATAAACTGTAAAAAAATACATAAATTGCAGGATAGAAAGAGTGACATAAATATTACATAAATGAAAGTACCAACTCACAATATTAAAAAAGTTAAATAGATCAAAAAATAATAACGTTACTGCTAAATAAGCAGCGTTTGCACCAAGAATCATATACTGATAAAATTTTAAAGTTTCCTTATTTTCCTCCAATATCTGTTTTTGCCCTTTGGTTCCTTGCTTCCCTTTCTGAGGCTACAACAGTTCAAGATAGTTAAAAACTTATATTAAGTAGTATCTCACAAGCATGTTTTTAAAACAATCAGATAATGTTTATATATGACAATATTAGTTCCTTACCGCCATTTTCAAACTTAGTACAATACTAGTGACTTCAAATTGGATGGCACCGTGATTTTATATTAAAACGAAAAAAAATGCAAATTCTTTAAAACTTACACTTCCACGTCGGTTAACCAAATTTCAACATTCAAAATAGAACCATCACTGAACGTCACAATAACTTGTTAGGAGGTTACTTTAAAAAATCGATAAATTGAAGACTTATTTCGATTTACTCATCACAAAATTTGGCAATAAGTTTATATTTTGTTCACAAGATCATCTTTTACTCGGAGATCAAAAAAGACTACTGGTTATGACTAACTAATTATCTTAATTAAACAACCATCATTGAGAATTTACATCTTTATATAAAATTACTCCTATTAGATTACACAAAATACAAAAATAATTATTGCCTAAACTTAAAATATTGACGACATTGGGGGGAATAGTGGTGGAATAATATATCTTCCAAAAATAATTATTTATTGTCAAATTTTAATAGTGCCTACGAACTATATTCTATACCTACCCAAATCCTTTTAACTTTAAAAGAAAACAATCAAATGAACGCCTAGTGGAATTACATTCAATTTGACAAATTAAAAATGTATTATAGTTGATTAGCTGATATGAAAATCAGGAAAAAGAAAAAAAAATGTCGACCCTCTCTAGTGAATTCACACAAGATTAAATCACTGGATCAAAAAGAAGAACCTACCTTATGAAAAGGAAGTGGTAAATTTCTGAAGTCTGCATACGGAAATAGAATCGTAATGCTCGAATATTGTTGGAAATTTATAAAGAAAATATGACCTTTTGAACGATTAAATGTCAGGGTTACGGTCAAAACGGAACAAAATAGTTTTTAACTATTTATTGTCCCACTTTTCAGAGCTTCATCAGGGCTGTTAAAGAAGAGCTTAAGCTGACCTAGATTAAATGTATATTTTATATATAGATTAATGTATATTTATAGATATAAATTATAAATAGATTAAATGTATATTTTAAAGAAACGTTGTCCTTTATCACTAAATATAAATATCTTGGCTAAAAGACCTATTTGTTATTTGTTATTCGCGGAAACTTCATAATGTACAGAATTCTTTCAGGAGAAATCACTAGCAGACTGTGCAATACAATCCCACTATACAGAAAAGTATGTTGGTTTATTTGGAATAGGACAGATCTATTGTGGTCTGGATTTCCATAATCGTTAAGTCTCATGATTTTATTTTAACTATTACTAAAATCATTAAACCAACTTCCTCCCAAAGCTATAATATTCCTTACATATCTCTATAATTGTATCCTAAGAACAACCCACTTTCCTGTCCTTTGGACACATTCCATTATAATTCTCATTTCAAAACCAGGAAAACCTCCTAATAATCCTGCTTCCTATAGACCAATCAGCCTACTTCCATTCCTCTCAAAAATTTTGGAAAAAATCCTCCTTAAACGTATCCTATCCATCGTTGAATCACAGAGTTTTCCCGCACATCAATTTGGACTCCGCCCTAGACACTCCACAGTTCAACAAGGCCTCATAGTCCTTGACTATATCTCTTCAGCTCTTGAAAAAAAACAATACTGCTCGGATGCCTTTTTGGACATAACACAAGCTTTTGACCGGGTATGGCATTTCGGATTGCTTTTCAAACTCAAATCCATATTATCCCAAACCTTATACCTTACCCTCCGCTCCTACCTCTCAGATCGTTCCTTTCGAGTTCGCAGTGGTTCTGAGTACTCAAATATCTACCCTATCGAGGCAGGAGTTCCCTAAGGCAGTGTCCCGGGTCCTGTCCTCTACATCCTCTTCACTGCTGACATTCCCATCACTTCAGACACGTTCCTGGCAACATTTGCCGATGGTACAGCTATACTATCTTCCCATCCCGATCCTGTAACAGCCTCATCCAATCTCCAAACACACCTCACCCGGATTGAGCAATGGTGCAATCAATGGCGGATAAAAGTCAATGAATCGAAATGGACCCATGTGACTTTCACTCTCCACCGCAGCTTCTGTCCACCTCTTACTCTTAACAATATTCCTCCACCCAGATCCGACACAGTGCGATACCTCGGATTTTGGACAAAAGATTCACCTGGAGCCAACATACTAGACTTAAAAGACAAGAACTCAACAGACGATTCAGCCAACTATACCGACTGCTCAGCCGGATCCCTCATCTCTCACTAGAAAACAAACTACTAATTTATAAGACTATACTCCGACCTATCTGGACCTACGGACTTGAACTTTGGGGAACAGCTAAACCGTATAACATTAATCGTATCCAATCCTTTCAATCCAAAATCCTTAGAACCATAGTAAATGCACCCTATTACGTTTCCAAAAGAACGCTACACCATGACCTACATATCCCTTTTGTCCTTGACCTCATACCAACCAAATTCTCAAAATTCCATATAAACCTTTCCAACCATCCTAATCCTTTGGTTCAAACTTTATCTAGTTCCACCCATCCCTACAGCCCACCTAGAAGGTTGAAACGGCAGTGGCCAAGAGGCTTATTAAAATAAAAATGGACAATTGGAGTTCTGGCAATGGTCAGATTCTCCACTCAAGTTGAGTGTTTGCGACTTTAGCGCGTTTGCTCAGCCTCCACTGACTCACTACCAGTAATGCGGCGAGAGGGATGCGCTGGGATCTTTTGAGCTCTGCTCTACCCCTCACACGTGGGGGATAGAGTGGGGTCAGGGATCCTCAGTATGATGTGACATTATTATTTTATTTATTATTATTTTAATTATTATTTTTCATACAGATAGTTTGATTATGTTCATTTTGTTTATTCTTCTGTTTGTTTTTTATTTATTTTATTTTCGTATGTATGAGATCATTCATCAATATTACCTATTGGCCACAACTGTGTGGCAGATTGTAATATCTATCAATAAATAAAAATAACTACGGAAAAAAAATCTCTGTCGATATAACATAGACCAAGACGTGAGGAAAGGGGTATTCAATACACTAAATAATATCATCTTTATGGGCATTTTCATTTTTCTGATACGATGATCAATAAGTGAATGAGTGAGTTTTTTCTGTTCTATTATTTACTACTGGTACTGGACTGGTATTTGGTGGGGGAACAAGTCCGGCAAGTGGGCCTAGTGATCTTTTTTGCCAACCCCTGGCGGCTACCTGAGTTGCCACCACGTACTTACGAAGGTATGATCGTCAAAATTCATTCATCGGAACCACCGAAAAATGAATGTTAACTCCCCAGGTAGATATCGAACCCACAACGTTCCGAACCGAGCGCACTGGTACCTGCGCCCCAGCCCGCACATGAATGCCCGACATCTCAAGGCCTTTTGTGCGCTGACCTGTACAACGTTAAAGCAGGCCAGACGCCTTTGGAAATTTGAATAATAGGTATTGGTTTACTGATTCGCGAAGTTTTGACACCTCACATCTTCGGTTGAAAAGTCAAATATAACATTTAAAACAATGCTTCATTTTAGAGAAATCTCAAAAGAATTATTTTAAAAATATACACAGGTATCCTACAAAAAAAAATATATATAAGAAGATGGTCAGGGTTGCGGTCAAAAGTGAAACAAAAATAGTTTACAACTATTTATTTTCCAACGTTTCGCCCCACTTTGCAGGGCTTCATCAGGGTTGTCCAAAAAAAAAAAATGGAAAGCCATTTTTTTTTGGACAGCCCTGATGAAGCCCTGCAAAGTGGGGCGAAACGTTGGAAAATAAATAGTTGTAAACTATTTTTGTTTCACTTTTGACCGCAACCCTGACCATCTTCATATATATCAATTTTTACGGTCAACTATATATACATATATAAAAAAAAAATGGTCGAGACGAGATGTCTCAAGAATGATAAGTTCATCATGCATTTTTTAAATTATTAAAATCAGATTGATATCTTTTTCTTTTATTGTTACAAAGTAGCGTTTATATTGTTTCTTGAGTTGTAACCATTTTTATGCAGAATCATTCTGGAAGGAGTCAATTATTGTAGGATTTAAAAAAAAAAATAAAACCACTGCATTGAATCAATTAAATAAAATTTAATAAAGTTTAATACACACACATAAAAATCACACCAATTAAATCATCTGTGTAACCTCATCCCAGTGTTACCAGATACCTATATTTCTAATTAAAAAAATAAAATTAATATTTTCTCTATACTTTACTACAACCATAACCAACTTTTCGCCCAATGTTTACTTCAGATAGAGGATCTACTCCTGATTTTTCCGAGATTGGAGGACGAAAAATAAAAACTAATTTCTTGGTAAAAAAAAAAAAAGAAAACTAAAAATCCTTTTTTCTAAAAGTTGTACCGCTGGTGATACCAACAATTTAATTTAGTTATGTAAAATCGAAAAAAAAATAGCCTGATAAAGTCTTAGTAAGCTACTTGTAAGCTTTTTATAAGAACAAAACTAGGTTCTAATGATTTTACAAGTTTTTTTATGTTTTCAGGAAATATAAATAATTGGGTTACAAATATAGAAATAATTTTATTTTTAGCATTCATTTAATTCGATATAAATTAAATTACGACACCTAATACAATAATGTAGTATCGATATCTAAATAAAATCATTATTGTTTACAAACTTATCGGGGTTGATTATCTATCACCATTTGAATCTGAATTTTATGCATTGCATGGTATAATTTCGTAGAATAATGCGGAAACATCAATTTAGTCTAAGGTTTTAATATGAGCTTGAATTTCTTTAAAAATGGAAAGGTTACTTGGGAAGGTTAAAATTTGAAAAGTGATGTTTTAACTATGTTAATGAATTCTGTTGACAGCCGTGGAGTATTCAGTGTTCTGAATGAAAATATTCCATTAAAATGGGCGGGTATAAGCTACAAATAAATTAACGAAAATGGAGTATGATTATTTGCCACTAAGAAGAGAAATTGACCCTAATAGATGTTGTGCTGGTTGGTTCTGGTGTATTAGAGTGAGTATTAATTTGATTTTAAAGTAATTTAATTGAAGTCATCATGACTTTATTGAAGGACAATTATTTTATACAAGATAACATTATTCCCCTTATGCTTTTGTCATTTTATTTTAGGACATTTGTGGGATAGTTTGTGCACTATTGACCTGGCTATTAATTTTGTTTGCTGAATTTGTTGTTATGACAGTTATTCTGTTACCTTACCCATATACTTTTTACAGTATATTTAATGGAGTTTTATTTCATATTCTTGGTTTGCTTGCAATTACATCTCATTTACGAACAATGTTAACAGACCCAGTGAGTATTTATGAAATGTATTTGATATAATCCCAGTGAAAAGTCTGTATTAATGAAACTATCTATTTACTTTATTTTCTTTAGGGTTCAGTTCCTAAAGGTAATGCTACTAAAGAAATGATTCAACATATGGGTTGCCGAGAAGGTCAAGTGATATTCAAATGCCAAAAGTGCTGTAGCATAAAACCTGAGAGAGCACATCATTGTTCTGTTTGTCAAAGGTTGTTACTTTGTGATTTTCTTCTCCTATTACATCATACAATTATTTTTGATGTAATTTTATTCTGCAGGTGTATACGCAAGATGGATCACCATTGCCCATGGGTAAATAACTGTGTTGGAGAAGACAATCAGAAATTCTTTGTTCTTTTTACTGTAAGGAATTCTACCCAATTATAGCAAGTTAAAGTTTATTTTTTTCTGTTCAAGTCTATCACTGCACAATTTTGTCATCAAATTTAGTTCAATTACTTTTTGGCTACCTCTGTTTTAGTAACATGATGTTAATTGTGCATGGTAGTAGTTGGCTGTTAATTTTCATATTACTTCTAATATACAAATCTGATCAAATTAATTTTATGCTAATCCCTACTGACATACATGTTTATTTGTGGTGAATAAAAAAAAAATTCTAACTATTATTTTACTGTAATTCATATTATATTGCAATAATGCCTTTAACACACGAATATTGCTTTACTATAATATTTTATATAATTTTTTAAAAATTTTAATTACTCAACTTTTTTTCAGTTTTACATTGCATGTATGTCACTCCATTCGTTAATCTTAGCAGCCCAACAGTTCTTCAGTTGTATTGATCGTGAATGGAGAACTTGTTCTTCATACTCACCCCCAACAACTGTTATACTACTTGTATTCTTAGTTTTTGAGGCACTTTTATTTGCAATATTTACTTCAGCTATGTTCTTCAGTCAGCTTCAGGCAATCTGGAATGATGAAACGGTAGTTACATATATTTTCTTTATTTTTTACATTATTTATAGATGATCATTATTCTTTAATTGAGAAACATATTTTTAAAAAAATTCATTCTAATCCTCTGGTTTACTCTTTTACACTTTTCCTAAGTGTGAACTGATTGTGTTCCCACTACCTTTTATAATTATAAAAATGTTAGTGCTGATTGTCACCAAATTATTAATATACAGTTATGTGAAAATTGGGATTGTTCTTTGTTTTATGCTATGAATGTTTAATCATAAAATGATTTGTGTAGAAAATTGAAAAAACAAAAAAGCCTAAACAAACTTTTACAAATAAGAGAAGTTTTAAGTTTAATAAATTTGATGTTATTTATTTATGATTATGTAGAATATTGATTCGTTAAAAATTAAATTATTGTTTAATAATATTTATTATTGTTAAATGAATTCTCTCCACTAGTATGCACCAGATGAGGCTTGTCAAATTACAGAATGACGACTATTAGTCCTTAAAATAAAAAATTTCCACTCGTATTTTACTTTTTAGACACAAAGGGACAAGTTTGGTACTATGTCTATCTTAAGTCAAATCCTTGTAGATGGCTGATTTTCATCCATACCATTCTAAATTAGGTTGATTGCAGATTATAAAAAATGTTTGCCAATTGAAAGTGGTCAATTTTTCTAGACAGATATAAAACAAAATCCACTTTTGGCGAATGAATTTTGGATCATTTTAAGATGATTATAATTTACACCTTGAAAAACTAGGTTGACTGTAGATTACAGAAATTATTATCTGCCAATCGAAAATGGTCACTTCTTCTGGATAGACGAAACTCAAAAACCCACTTTTGGTGGGCATGGAATCCTAGATCATTTTTAGCTGGTTTTCATTTATTTCTTACAAAGCCATCAACCTGGTAGAAATACCATATTATTTTGTTCAACAATTTATTTTATGAATGAGGAGAAGATGGTTGGGGGTGCAGTCAATGAAAAACACAAATAAGTACGATTAACTTATTTTAATGTGCCAACGTTTCGGCTAGAGTTTCTAGCCTTCTTCAGGGCTAAAAACAGAACAAGATAACAACCACAGTAAGTATAGAAAAATTTTAAAAAAATAAAAAGAAAGTATAAACAGAATAATTTTA
>NW_027115142.1:744985-755157 GCF_000696795.3 Halyomorpha halys
TAGCCCTGAAGAAGCCCTGCAACGTGGGGCGAAACGTTGGCTCATTAAATTAGTATATTTCTACTATTTGAGTTTTTCTTGACCGCACCCGGACCATATTCCTTTCATCATTAAAATAAGTTAATCGTACTTATTTGTGTTTTTCATTGACCGCACCCCCAACCATCTTCTCCTCATTCATCATCCACGGTCAACTATCTCTCATAATTAATTTATTTTATATCTGTATTAATACTTAAATTTATTTTAATAATAATAATAATTGCAGTATATATTACGAGGGCTGTCCAGAAAGTAACAGACGTTTTAAAATAAACAATTCACAAATTGAAAAACTCGAAGTTTATTGTATAGATTTGAAAGGTACACTTTTAAGCTATTTTTCTTCATAATCGCCATTCAAGTTGAGATATTTATCATACCGTGGCTCAAGATTTTCAATATCCTCTCTGTAGAAAATCCCCCCACTTTTGAAGTGCAGTCTGTGATTCAGGTTGAGAGTTGGCTCAAAACATCAGGCCAATTGAAATTAATCGTCAGCTTTGTGATGTTTACAGGCAGGGGATAATGAGTAAAAGCCGAGTGAGACAATGGTGCATTGATTTTAATGGGGTTATTATACCCTTATATCTAGCATGCCAAAAGCTGGATGAAATGTTTTGGGAAACACTAAAATATAGTCCTGATTTATTGCCATTGACTTACATACTTGGACTATTGAAAGATGATTTAGTAGGGAAGCATTTCACCAGTGCAAGAGCTTAGAGTCTTGTATGCAGTTAGCTCAAGCAATGCACTCCTTATTCTTACATGAAGAGATAAAAAACCTGATTAAGTGGAGAAATGTTTAAATAAGGAGGATGATTTATAGAGAATGATATTTTGTTATTTGACCATTTACTTATATTAATAAATTTCAGTTTATGTTTCAATGACCTTATATTCTTAATAGCTTATACGAGTTTATCATTAGAACTTCTTTTCTTCCTGCATTTTTATAGGTATATATTTTTTTTTTCAGGGTATTGAACAGCTGAAAAAAGAAGAAGCAAGATGGGTAAAAAAATCTAGGTGGAAAAGTATCCAGGCTGTTTTCGGCCGTTTTTCACTGGCTTGGTTCTCACCATTTATTTATCCTCCTCCGAGGACACCAAGAAAAAAGGCTGACTACTATTTGTTCTCTGTATGATTCCCCTACTGTAATCTTCCTTTCTTTTTTTTTTCTATTCTCACACAGTATTCTCGATAACAATCTATTTGAAGACTGTTTCTGTTTAACTTAGAATCTCTTTTTAGTTTTTCTATATTTGAGGTTAATTGGACCAAAATTAATTAAGTCAACGCTGACTTTAGTCAAAAGGAAAATTTCAAAGACCATTTAGTATTTATTGAGACCTAATAATTCATTTAGAATACTAGACAGATCAATAGCTGTCAAAATTTTCTCTAGTTATTAATATAAAAACTATATATGTGTGTGTGTGTATATGTATGAATGTATGTATGTATATATGTATAAGTATCATCCCTGTTAGATTGTGTAAAATGAGAAACAGATTTAAATTGTATTTTTACTTCATTAATAATAAATGCTCTAGTGATTATCCTTAAATAATTTATTTCAAATATGACATACCTGGAATGTCAATGATGTGATATTGTAGTAAAATTTTGTATGATAGTGATTAAACTGTTTTATATGGAAACGGGAAATAGAGATGTGAAAATCTAGTTATATAAACCGTAATGTTATTTCTTTTTGAAATGTACAAGTTATATATTAAATATTTTAATGTTTTATATTAAGGCCTACTTAATGGTTTTAATTTCGGAAGATTTTATTTCTTTTGCTACTTGTAATTAGCTATGTTATATTATTCTTCCGTTAATGTTTATTTATTAAAATATGGTGATAAGTTTATTTAATATATTTTGCTAATTATTATTATTGTTAGACTCCGGGACCTGCTTTATGCAAAGTATATTTATTAATTTTTATTTTAACTATCAGGTCTGTTATACGTAATTATACTTTTTGTGGAGATTGAAAAGTTATAATACATTTTTTAAAAAATTTTTATAAGTAAATATTAGTTTATTCTATATTTGTATTCATCATATTTGATTGCTGTATATTTGCTAAAGGAAAGGAAAATTAATTAGTAATGCTTTAAGAATATTATCATGTGTAAGATCAGTGCAGTAATCTCTTAAGTTATTTTTTTTTTCCAGTCATACATTAAAAGACCATGGTCTATTTTTCTGATAGATCATTTATATACTGAAAACTATAATTATGCTATTTCGCTTTATCAATTTCTCTTCCTACCATAAATTCTTATTTTAAACTATTTTATCAATTGCTCGAATAATAGAGTGTCTAACCAACCTGGAAAAATATGGAAATTTTATAAAAAAAGTATCAAAAGTCCAAAAACTTTACAATCCAAAGGACACAAACACAAATTTTCTGTTATTGATTAAAATCTCTATTTGTCATCACAGTAATTTTACTTAATAGTGATATGTAAACATATGATGAGTTAAGCATATTGCACTGTGCTCATCTATCTTCCATGACAAACAATAATCAATGTTGTTATAAGAGCTTATAGACTATTGTTCCTCTATTAAAAACTGGTACATAAAGCAATTTTCTTTGTCGTTTATTGTCTATAACAATGTAGAAGTAGGAAGTTTAATTGAATTATTTATATTTATAGGGTGTACTTGAAACTTCAGGGATTGAGTCTGCTCCTCAATTGTGACAAAAAATAATCCTTATTAGCCCATTTTTGCCATGTCACTTGTTGATTTAATTAAATATAGGATAATATACATAAGATATACAATATAAAAATATTAAAAATACATTACACATCACTTTTCATTAATTTATATTCTGAGTAAAATATTACATTATTCTATGTTGTTAAAACATTCCCAACACTTTTGGGGTCTTTTAGACACTTCAAACAATATGTTGTAATTTTTTTTAATTTTTCTCGAAGACCCTAATGGTGGAACACCTTTGTTTTCTTCTGGTGGTTGTTAGATACAGTATTTTCTGAAGTCGACCATTCAGAAACGAAAATTTCCCATGATTTTTTTATTTTTATTTTTTGTTTGGGGCTGTTCGGTACATAATATGAGCATTTACTATAGTGTTCCTAAGAGTAAGTGTAGGTTTCTGTTTCAAAGGACATCTAGAATACGTAGAATCCATTCTTGAAATCATAATGGATACATATTTTTTTTCTATAATATTTTAACATCTCTCCATTTGAGCATCACAGCCATTCTTATCTTCTCGTACTATCATTTGATCTCTCTTCAAATTGGTACATTGCTAATTTATCTGCTCGTTAAATCCAGACATTTTTACCTATGCCGACTTGCTTTCTTCTAGTGTTATACCATCCAGACTATACTTCTCCAGACCATGTGTAACCTTCAGTGGGACATAGTTTGAATAATTTTATACCATACTTATATGATTTCGTTGGTATATATTCTCAGAATGTTCAATGTATGAATACAGAATGTATGTATTCCCAGAGGGAACCGTTGTCTCTTCTAGTAAAATATCTTCGTCTGGTGAAAAGATTTTTGGGTGATTGTTTATCAATATGTTTATGAGTAGTAAAACTTTTCCAAGTCTGTTACTCTGTGCTATAGTTTCATTATTTGCAAAATACAAGTTTGCTAACAGCAATTAAAAATTATTACAGGACATCCTGCTGCATAGAAATATAAAATTGTGAATAGGGTTCTTTGACCTGCATTTAACGGTTTCTGTACTAGACTCATTCTAACCATTATTCGATAAATTTTATAATTTCTTTGTATGTGGTGGATTCTATCTCGTACATCAAGCTTGACCAGTCACTTTATGTTGCTCTTCATATAGATTAGTCTCTGTGACTAAAAGTATTATTACTTTATCTAAAAATAATGAAAACACTATCTAGTCCCCCTGATTATGGCCCCAAGCCAAAATAAAAATGACCTTCTTTCTGAATTGGGATATCAATGAAATACGAGACAATGGTGGGATTGGAGATGAAATGGCACTCTGCCCCTGGAATAGTTATTGAGATGGTCAGGGAAGCACTTTACACTGATCACTTAATTTCTTATGCTCTTAACAAATCGGAAATTTCTGATCCTTTTCAATGGTGTCATCAAATTTTATGAAAAATCAATTTTCGAAGAGATAGTTAGATTTTGCTGTTGACCATGATTTATGATCAAAACACTTCCTTGTTTAACCATTGGTGTAGAAACACTCCTTTCTTATCCAGTAATGAACTCAAGATCCTTTACAGGTAGTGGTTTTTTTTTTATATTATAAAATTTACTTAATATCGTCGAGAATTAAAAAAAAATATTATTGTTAGATTTTCCTAAATATCCTAAATATCATTAAAAACAGGATGATGGTTAATAGGTTTTTTTTGTTGTTCACAATTGAGTTGTAGAATTGGGCCCTAAAGTTTTCTGTTTTTTATCAGGTATAACCTCTCTCTCTCTCTCTCTCTCTCTCTCTCTATATATATATATATATATATATATATACACACATGTATTTTAACTATTTCAATGACCCAAAAAAGAAAATATTAAATTACCTAGAAAAGTCAAGATATTCCATAATAATGTTTTGGTAGACACCCTGAATAATTACTAGTACTAAGTTACTGCTAAAAAGCTACCTGAAATAATTGTTCATATTCCTTATGTTTTGTATGATAATTAATCAGTCAATAGATAGATAGGTTCTCAAATAAGGGTTGATGTTAGTGAAATCATACTTATTAAGGAAAAAATATGTACATCTATAAAATATGTTTATTTCATTACATATTGCAAGATGTTTTTTACTTCCTCAACTGTCTATGGTAGAGACAATATGGTAATCAGTCGTTATTTTTTTTCTAAATATCACTTAATTTATTCTTTTTTTTATCTCTGCATCTAAAATAACTGATTTAAAAAAAATCATTCTCTCCCTGTCATTTTCATAATTTCTAATAGCCCCACACTGTTCTTGAATACTGAACTGTTTTTAATGAAACACTGGAGAAACTTAGTTAATTCTGAATGATGAATAATGCCAAATCATGAATAATGCCAAGAGTTTAAAGAAAAGTCTTGAGGGTCTGGGATGTAGACAGTCAATGCAGTAAATATAATGGGATTAAATCACGACCAAACTGGATCAACTATTGAGGTTTTTTTTTTCTTTTAGCATATATAAATAATTCATAATTTTAGTTAGGTTTTGCATAAATCGTTTGCAAGATATTTGGCAAAGATATTTTATTTTATTGATTTTGCATCAGTGTGTTATAATTTCTTATTCTTGAACTCCCTGCTCAAATCATTTTCAAGACTCAATACTATTTGAAGGAATCTTATAATTCTTATGAAATATGATACTATCCCTATTGTATATAAATTATTGTTGATTACAGAAAAGGTGTTTCTTTTTAAGGGTGTGTAAAAATTGTCCCACATTTACTTATTGCTTTTTCTACTAAAATTACTTGACATAATTTGATGAAAATTTGAGTTGCAGTTTTTAATTAAACTAAAATATCAAAACCATAGAAAATTTATGTGAAAAAAAAAATTAATAAGACTAATAATGCAAAGAAAAAAATATTACAATTTCAAAATTATTTTATAAAACGTTTCCTCAATGTTGTTCAATTTACTGACAAAGCCAGTTCGAAACTACTGCATAGAACTGGTCACTGCTCTAATTCATCTAACATGGGAAATCTCTAAAAAAATTAAATTAAATTCTCCACGTAACAGTTGGAGGCAACTGGAACCAGTTGAATAGTTGAAGACTGAAAATAATTACTTATGAAAACAGATCAGTCAAGATCTTATTTGATATAGCAGCAAGGTTAGTTGTGAGGAATGAGGAATGTATCTCTAAGAAACTCATCTGGTGCTGATGAATGAGAAACAGATAAAAGTACGGGTATGTTATTTCTTGAATTTATTTATTTGTTACTTTTTAAAAATTGACTAGTGGTTTTAATTTAGCACATATTCAACAGTCTTATAGAATATAGTTTTAAAAGATTCTGTACTAAATATTTACATTACATGGCCTGTTATTATAATTTTATTATTGAAAAATATTTGTTTATTCATTGAATTCACCAGCTTATTTTAATGTATCAATATTCTTTATAATGATTATGAATCAGTATTCTAAATTGAAAGATTCATGAGGTTAAATGTGTGGATTTGGCTTCTACCAACTTTCATTGCTTGAAAACCGAACAAAAATAAAGTCTTAAAAAAGGGATGGCTTGAAGAAAGAATGTAACAAGCTACGATTATTAGAATAAAAAAATATTAGATTTTTTAAAAAATGCTTTGTTGTTTCTCTATAAAGCTATTTTTGTGTGCTAGTTTATTTAATTCAAGTCCATTATATTTTCATATAACATTATGGAATATATGTATATAATTTAATTTCTTGTTCGAGACTGGTTTTTTTATTATTTATAATAAAAAGCATCCATATATTATTCTCTTACAACTCCAACATATTGCCCATTCCTAAGGACATCTTATTTATATTATCTTATCCCCAACAAAGTTATTAAAAGGTTGCAGGCCAATTTTCCATTGTCAAAAATATACCTAAGGCAATTAACCTATTTTGATTCATTATTTCACTTATTATAATTTTATTCAATTTTCACTATTTATTACATTCTTATCAATCACTATATTGTTGATATGATTGTAATAGATGTGCAAATTGAATAAAATTGTAATAAGTGAAATAATGGATAAAAATAGGTATATTGTTGACAAGAGCAGAATGGCTTGCAACATTTTATTAACTTTGTTGTGGCTGTGGTATCATAAAAAAAATGTCCTTGAGGATGGCCAGGATGGCTGAAACATTGCAGTTGTTTAATTTTAAGTTAAAGAGAATAAATATGTTAGAACTATATGGATGTTTTTTTATTATGATTATGGAATATTTTTAAAAAACTTTTACACCGTTGTTGCCCTGAGCCCTTCAAATATAAATGTTTAAAGTTTGAAATGGTTCCCATAAACCCCTGCGCCTTACTTTATCAAATCATTAAGATACAAACATTATTTTTTTAAAACTTTAAACACTTTGTTAATCTTTATTTTATCTTATCTTATGACGTTATCTTCTGTCAACGCAGGGATTCTTAGATTTAAATAAAATTTCAGTCATGTTCTTTGAATGTAACGATTAAGATTATTTTGAAAATTAGAAGCATTACGTTTGGATAGTATATTTATCTATTAAAAAATTATTATATTGTAAATAATGAATATTCATACCTTATTGTGAAGGTATTGTCATACTTGTGAAATTGCTCTTTTAATGACTACTTTAATAAACTACCTTAATCAATTTTGACACCCATTTTGCTGAGTTTAACTTATTTATTGTAGTGTTTGGCATTACAACTTGAAACTGTGATGTAGGTAAGAAATTAAGTATTCCTGACTTTTAAATTGTTACTTTTTATATTCAGTGTAACTTAGTCCTAGAAAAAATTTTTATTAGTTGTAGATTGTTAATATTCATGATAAATAAGTGCAAAGAAAAAAAAGAAGATTATTGTTTTACTAAATTACGTTTTGTAATTAAATGTATATGTATTGGTGTCTATAAAGGTTTTATGAATTGTAACCTTATTACCTGATTTCTAGTTGTTACTCTGTCTTATATACATAAATTTTAAATCTTAAGCAACCTACATTAAAAAGAAATATTATCAATTGTTATTAATTAATATTGTTTTTGGAAATAAAGAGTTAATGTCTAGTTCCAAATTGTCATCAATGCCATTGTAATCATTCTTAGTTTATTAGAGTTTAAATGGAGGCTGTATATATGTTTATTGATTTACTCAAGCCATCAGATTGATGCAAGATATACCGAGATTACAAGACAATTGTTATGTATTATGGAAAATTCAAATAAATATTCTCTTCCAGCTTTGTGGACTAAACCTTTGTTTATATTAATGTAGATTCATTGGAGGTAGAAGCAGGCAAACCTTTTCTCCTTTATGGGTCTTAGTGTGGAGGTGCCTTGGTTCCAACCAGCCAAGCATCGCTATCTCAAGCCAGCTCCTTCATGGAGTTCAAACTCTTCCCTTTATTTATTTTTTTTTTCGAAGCCTGGAAAAAGATCTGGGGGCCTTCTTCATGAGTGATGTCCGATGGGCCTTGGCTTAAATGAACTGTGAATCCCAGTGCTCATTTATTACTCCTCCGGCTGTCGATGTTCCACTTTTGCATATCTTTTTAAATCTCCTCCATAGCTATGATAAAAGGGCATAGACTAAGGCTGTTCCTTGTTAAACTCCTTTACTCCTGTTGATTGAAGTCCCAGATTCTTTTACATTTATTATAGTTAAAGCTTGTATGTCATCATATGTAGAGTTTATAGCATGTTGGGGTACTATTTAGCTGTTGAAGGAGACCATATTCATTTTGTAGTAACTGAATTATGGGCTTCTCTTGAATGCCAGATAGATGCTTTAGTTTCTTTCTGTTGTGCCATGGCTTCAATAATCATCCTGAGCTAAAATATGTGGTCTTGAGTCTGACAGTGAAGTCTGGATCCAACCTACTCTTCTTCCTACTTATCTACAGCAATTGCCCTGGATTTCCTTACCAAAATAAAGGATTAGAGTTTTGGCACAACTTATCTGAGGCTTATAGACCTATAGTTTGCATAGTCCTTTGACTTCCAACAACCTCTTCCTAATCGCTTGAAATGATCATATTAAAAACATTTGAAGGCGAAAGTTTTGAATCTTCTTGGTTCAAGACTGCTAGAAAAATCGCTTCATGAGCGGTGGTTATTTCACATAAGAAGCTTTTACCAAGTCCCACTCACCTTGTGACCGAAGAGCCAAAGATGGTCATAATGATGCTGTGAAAGCGATGACAGAAAATTTGAGGAAAACAATTGGATGATGACTTGCAGCTACAGCAATGTTTAGCGATTGATGCTGAAGGAATACATTAGTTATTAAACAGTGATTATTTGTAATATGATTATTATTTTATGTGCCACCATTACACACATACATAGGGCAACGATATAAATAAAGAGGGGCCTTCGCCATTCTTCTGTATCCTATGCAGTCATCTAAATAGCTTTATTTAATAAGTTACTCGCGTCTATCGAGATCTTGTCAATTCACCTGGGATTTAACTGTCTTCCATTCTTGTGACATGCCCTACCGATTTCAAACTTTTGACCAATCCCAATCCTTTCAATACTTGTGTCTTTGAAAAATTAAATTTCCACATTTTTCTTCTAAGCAAATTTTCAGGACTAATCCTAAACATTTCACAGAGATCCTTTTTCCCTCAGTTGACTGAATGCAATTAGACTAAAAGCCTTGATAAAAAAAAAAAAAAGTATGGAAGTTAATCTTGCTAATTTTAGTTTGATGTTGCTAAAAATGTGCAACAAGCCTTTCATGCCACGAGAGAAAAACCGAAAGAAGGTATTTTTTTTTTATTTCTGGCAGAACTTGTAATTCATAATTCCAAGACCCAAAAACCACAAATGACCAAATTTCCTAACTTCTCTAAAAAAAAAAAAAAAACATCCAAAAGTACCACACCCCTGGTCTACTTATTCCCCAACAGTAAATCGGTATTTGCATCTTCGAAAACCTCATCGATGATACTTATACCGAAGGAACCTCCAATAGTAATAATAATTCGATAAGCTCATGCGCAATGACAACTACGAGGAGGAATTAGTGTCCTTAAAAAAATTCATTTTTTTCCAAATAACGAGAAATCAAAATCTTGTGAATTTATTTTAGTGAAAATCATGAAAGCTGTTTCTCATACTGTTACGGCGGATAGGGATTCAAAAGAAACCTTTACTAGCCCAACCTTGAAAAGAAAAGAATAGTCGAATTTTGTTATTTTTAAATAAGTAAACATACTAAACAAAAGAGAGAAATACTTTATTCATATATGCTGCCTAAATACATTAGGTTGCTATCTCACACAGCATACTTATCAATCCGTAATCGGACATATTTACATTACATATTCATGGTATAATCATAAAAAAAAGATATACAATAATAGGATATAATAAACAATTTTTTTTT
>NW_027115142.1:756502-757773 GCF_000696795.3 Halyomorpha halys
CGAGAATAAGACTAACACATAGATTAAAAGGAAAATATAATAAAAAACCGGTTACAGGAAACACTTGAATGGATAAATAAGTTTTAAAAAAAAACACAAAAAAACTTAAAACTATTACAAAATTAAATTAATTGAACAAAAGAGATAAAAAAAGTCTTATTTCACCGGTGATTGGTGGAGCCCCGGTTGTGGTTGTTCTGAGTGGATATTCTCGTGGAAGTAGATCGACAAAAGGGACGTACGTCCGCCCGCCTTGTCCTCTTGGAGGATGAGTCGAAGAAGTCCGCCCGCCGTGGGTAAGATGATTTAGCTGGTGAAGATGGCCAGAATGCTGGTAACTACGAGTGCGTAGTGAGTAGATAAAGGAGACGATATGTGTGTGCAGTGAGACGTTAAGAAGTTGTCTGTTTATTTTCAATATAAAAAACAATAGAGAGTAGTTGTATTGTTTTTTGACTTAATAAAAATCACATGTTCAAACTATCGATTTGTGGACCATATGTTAGCCGCAACACATACCAATATAAACATAAACAACTAAATGATGCATTTCACCAGCTTCAATTTCGGTTCAAATTGTAATCTTTACCGCAGAGCCGTCGCCTTGGTTGGATGCACTCGAGGTGAGATTTTACTAAGCGTCCCTCTCTCATCACCTATTTTTCGTATTGTATACCTTTTTGTTTGTAACAATGGTTGATAAATTCCGAAAATTTATCCGGTTCGTCCTATTTTTCAGTACAAAAAAAAAATTACATCCACTTAAATTGTTGCGCCTGTGTAACAACCAACCCAAGAGGAAAATAAAAATGGTTTTTGAAATCAACCATGTTTGTTTTCATACTACTAAATATGTATCTATAGTTCTAGTAAGAAAACAAAGGACCTCTGAACGGTCATTGAGAATGACTTTCCGCGTCCTGAAAGGCAAATGGTAGAAGAATAAGGTTTTTGAAAAACTGTATTTTAGTTACCATTGAACGTAAAAGTCCTGTATTAGGGCTCTAATTTTTGCTAGTTTATTCTACTTTAAAATCTTTAATATTTTTTTAAATAGGTAGCTTTGAAGTATTAGAGCACTGCATGAAAAATGAGAGAAAATTTTTTATAGAATAAAATGAGTTTCCGATAGCATGTACCAATAATTGACGTATACTTACTTTTCAAGAACAATTATTGTACCAGTTGTAGAGTCTAAGTGAAAATGGAAACATTTTCAGATTTATTTTTTATTAATATAGTTGTTTGAGAGTGGTTTAGTTTCTTTTTAA
>NW_027115142.1:758028-770387 GCF_000696795.3 Halyomorpha halys
AAAAGTGGTAAATAAAAGTTTTAAATTTAGGAAATAATTTAATAGAAGAAATTATTGGGACAAAGGCAATTAGCCGGCATTAATGAATTTTAAAGAAAAAAAAAGGAATGAAGACAGAATAAGGAATCCTTGAGAATGACCTGAGAGGTCGAAACGTCGGATGTTAAAAAAGAATAAAGTTGAGAGAAAAAGGATCAAGATTGTTTTAAAAAGGAAACATTTTCTTTTATAAACTAATTGAAATGTGTTGATTATTGATCCAATCAGCTGTTTCAGATTGACACAAACGGCTGTTTTATTTAGAATAGACTACACTTTCATAGTCGCTAATCAAACGTTTAGACTTGAGTATCTATCCTATTTAGACCTATCTATAGGATGTTTAGTTTTACTAACCCAAGAAAAATCTTACCTGGTCTGGCAGATGTTCCTTTTCACATTCTTTTTTATCTATTATATATCCTCATTAAGTGTCACATTTATTTCCGTTATTAGTAGTAGTTGATAGTAGTTCTTCTGAGATATATTTTCGTAGTGGTGTCCGAATGTTTCTAACACTTCTTACGTTTTTGAGACGATTATACCAAATTTATTTTTTATGTAAAATATAAATGAAAGATGCCTCGGGTGCAGTAAAAAGAACTCAAATAGAAATTAAACTATTTATTATGAGCTAACGATATGTTTTTCTATGTTACGAACCTGCTTGCATTTCTTTTCTTGGAGCTATTTTCTTCTCCCTTAAGAATTTTATATTTTCCTGATGGTGTCGCCTCGACTAAAAGGTATTCTAAATACTTTTCAAATTTCTACCTAGATTCTCTAACAGCTCTCTAGCACCCTATCATTTTTTAAATCTAGAGTTAACTCTAGATTGTTAACAATTCTCACCAAACCATCATTTAAATATATTTTTTAGGATTGACGCTAATCTTTTATTATTCACTTCAATCGAACAGTAAGCACATCAATCAATGTTTAGTTCTCTTACTTTTAATATTGCTAACTTTTCTTTGCTGTGTTCGTGATACTGTTTTAATACTGAGCCAAGTTTCCTCAAAATATAGCCAAGAATGTATATAATTTCATATTTTATCGATCATAGCACTGTAAAGTATTTTTAATGAGGTGTAGATTACTGACTAGAGTGGATGGTCGGGGGTGTGGTCAGCAAAGAAAAACATAAATTAATAAAAAAATATTTATTTATGCCGACGTTTCAACCTGAGTTTCAGGTCTTCATCTGGGAGTCAAGCGGGGAATGTTGGCTGAAACTGCATACAAATGCATCCCCCGACCATCCTCTCTAGTAAGGTATTTTTGTTCAGATAGTGCAAAAGATCCGTATGTCGATTTCAACAAATCAAGGACTTACACTTAGAGATTTTATTTATATTTTTAAATGTTCAAATTGTATGTGAAATTAATAATTTTATTGTTGGATTCATTTAAGCTGGTAACACAAAGAATCATCAATGGGTAAATAATATTTAGTACCAAAGAGTTAGGTATGGAAAGTTTCACTATTTATTTAATGACCTTCATTATAATGTAACTTAGCATTTTGCATACTTTAGAATGAAAAGAGAAACCTTTTGTTACATACTATACAAGATGTACGACAGCCTACAGAAATTGAGTTCTTCAGGGAGACTACTTCACACAAAAAACGTCTGGTGCTCATTTACAGGTAAGCGATTAGTTAAATGAAAATAAAGTATAAGAAGCGTAATAAACCGTTTTTAGTCATTTCGAGTCTATCATGTTTCAGGACATTCATTGTAAGTATATATGTAAGAAAGAACTGTTATCTCTACGGATTATTACTCATTGGTAGCTTTAATATACTTAAGTATAAGTTAAAAATATAAAAAACGAAATAACATCTATAATGATTGATGAAAATTAAATAATCCAACGTAATAGGTTAACTTCACTGCAACAAAGTTCTATTGAGAATTCCGAAGTATACGCTAAATTAAAATTAACAGCACAGCATTCCAAGATGGAAACTGACCTGACCACTCAAACTACTTAAATTCCATTTTCTGTTAGGAACTCGGCTTGATAATCATATCTAAACCTTACTCAGGTCATCAATTATATATATCTTTTTTGTTAATACTGTACTTTATTTTTAATATTATTTTTTTTCAATTACATAATAAGATATTTATTAAGTTTAAGATTTCTTTCATTATATAGAATTCAGTTTGATAAATGTTTATCACACAGTCTTAATAATGAGGTTTTACTATATCCATAGCCTCTATAATAGTGCATTATAAGTGTAAGGTCTTACTTTGAGGAAGTAAGCATTATTTAAGTGCATTTGATCAAGTTTCAAAAATAGAGTAGTCATTAGAAAGTTATTTTTCTAAACCTCGTTTTGGCGATAGCACTGATCATAAGGTTACAAGTGAAAAGTTTAAAAAATAAAAACAAATAAAAAAGATCTTTTTTACCTTCCCCATGTAGATGGCGACTAACAGAATCTTTCGACTCTATCTCTAGGTTTTGTAGTTTAAATACAATTCTTCAAACTATACATGACTTAAATTATTAAAAAAATAAAAGAAAAGAAGTTTAGTGACCTAAGTAATGATCATTTAAATACATTCTATTGTCATTACCTAAAGTAGGAACAGCAAACAAAAAGTAATATTCATTATTAATCAATTCATTCATGAAGTAATCTACTAAGTGTAATAGTGTATATATATTTTTTATATTAAAAAAAAAATTTACTAAACCAAACAATCTTCAGTTAATTTATTTTTTTACAGGCACCTAGCTACAGGTTTATCATTTAGGACTTTACCCTGGTCCGGATTCCGGATATCTAATCATATCATCGGAATGACTATGTATAGGGCATTTGGGACAATATGGAAAGCACTGAACTATTGGCACTTTCCCTCTGATGAAGGTAGAATAGAACGTTTTGTAACCGAGATATGGGAGAAATGGAGATTGGCCAACTACATTGGTAGTTCAAATGAAAAACCAATTCAAGTCAAATACTCGAAACAATCTGGAAGCGTGTATTTTAGCTACAGGAAGTTGGTTTTTATCAAAGCACTGAGGACCTGTGACAAACGAGAGAATAGTGGAGTTTCCAGCAATTCAAACCTTCGCCTACAACTTGAACAAAGAGCTGAGAAATTAAACTCTGAAAAAAGCCTTTCAGGGAGAGGTGTTTGTATATTGAATGAGTCTCTGGTGAAGGACAGAAGAAACTTCAGACAATTCTGGCTGAGAAGCTTAACGCGAGAGCAAGACATTTTTAATAGACAATTATCAAAGACAAGACAAATGATGCAATGTGTATTTGGTATCATGAGCAGTAAATGGCGATTATTATTGAAAGCAGATGTCGACACTGAGTCACATAGTGAGCCATTTGCTAAAAAAGGTGAAAATGTAGATAGAGTGAAAACAATTAGTTGTAGAAACAATTTAAATGATTACTTTGCTGATAGTGTTTGATAAATAATGCATATTAAAAACAACGATTCATGTTGCACAGTCTATTAAACTAACTGCTGATTGAATAAATCTTGTCATGATAGTACCAATTTAATTTAGAAATTTTTTTTTTTTTCGCAGCTCAAATCCGCTTAATTGTTTCATTAGAATTATAATCTTAACAAAATTATAGATTTGAAACCTGCGGTCTTCAGCGTATGAAAATTTTCTCGGATTTTTTCACCTATTTCGGGCATTCTTCCTGAATTAAAAACACGAAAAAATTATTCATTCTTTTTTCAGAGCTCCATCTGATAATGCTGTTGTTGATTGCAAAGGAAAATCTTATGGAGGAAAAAAATGTATGGCAATAATAATAATTATGCTTTTCCTCTAAAATTAAACATTATTTTATGATTTGATTTGAAAGACATGTTATTAGTGTAAAAGTTACCATATTAACGGTTAAATGAGATACGTTTTATATTATTTTAATATTTTTATTTTGATATTTAATTTATCAAACGAAAAGATTTTTCAAATACCTTATAAAATTTATGAAGAGAAAATGGTTGGGGGTGCGGTCAGAAAATAACACCAATAAGTTGTAAAAACTTATTTAATAGTGCCAACGTTTCGGCCAGATTTTCTAGCCTTTATCAGGGCTAAGAACAAAGAACCAGATAACAACCAATGAAAATATAAAAAATGCTGATATTATAGATTGCAGCTAAATAGATCATTATCGGAGAAATGTTAAATCAAATTCTTCTATTTTTCTATGATACACTTCTTCTAGTCTCCATCGAAAAAAATCCTTCCGTAAAATGCACATTACGTTTTATCAAAAGTATATTTTATGGTAATAATTTTATTGCAGTGTTTGCCCCTGTTTTATAATTCGTATAATAAAATTAAAATTATTACTACAATTAGCAATTTCCAATATTGTGCATATAATGAGATATTTTTTATTATAAATGAACTATGTTTCTAACATACATTTCTTCTAGTCCCTCCATCGAAAAAAAAAAATCTATTGTGAAATGCGCGGTTTGCTTTATCAAAACCTTAGTTTTATAATTTTATTCCATCGTTTGCATTCTTATATAATTCATATAACTAAACATTTTAGTACAATGAGGAATTCTCTATCTATTGCATTTTTTTTTTTATTTACTTTTTTATTGCTTTTTTACATTTAAATTAGAGAAAGTGCCATAAAAATCAGACATTTTAATAAAAAACGTAATTTTATTGATTATTTGTACATTATTAGTATGATATATTAAATCAATAATTATATGTGAATATTACGAATTCTTTCATTTCTTTAAGTGAAAGCTATTTTGTCAATTCATGCATCTGAAACTGATGTGATGTGGTTTGAGAGATTGTAAAATTTGTGATTCGGAGTTCTGAAAGTCACGTTTGGGCATTTGATAATAAAGAGTCGAAGGGTGTCATTAAACTTCCTTCGTTAAGACGTCCCATTTTCTCCAAAAATATTACAATAAATAAATTTTTGAGCGATTATTTGTTGCTTTTTCTCCATATCTCGGAGATCTCCTCCAACTGATAGTTCAAATGCTTCCCAACTGTCGATTGGTGTGTTGGCTAGTTTTTCTGCAACTGTGGTCGGTTGCTTTTGTGCACTAATTTTTTTTCTTTTGACAGTTTCTGTTAGTGGTGGTTGAAAGTTAGCAGCCTGAAATGAAATTAGTCAGAGTTACTTTTTTAAATAAAACTTAAATATTTAAATTAATTTATGAACAAAATATGTTTCATTTTCCAGCGACGCAATAAGAATAGGCAAAGATCAGAGATTATTTCTGGTACTAAAAATTCCAAATGGAATTTCCATCTCTTTCAAATAGACAGGACCAGAAATATTTTGGGGGAAGGTACTTTCGCAATTGAAAAAAAAAAGGATATGCTGATAACAATAATAACAGGAAAACTCCGAATCGGCGCAGAATACCACTTGGCGTTTGCTTTTCAAGCAACAGGTTCGTTTAATTCTATTCCCTCCCCCCTATCTTTATTTTACCAGCTCTTCTTTTCTCATTTTCCTTACCCACGTTATTAGTTATGTTCACCATATATTATTATTTTTGTTTTTAAAATAATTTTTGTTTTTCTTCTATTCAGTTCTTTTGTTAAACTTTACTTATATTTTGCCTCTTTATCAATTATTATGGTTACATATATTTTCTTTCTCTAAACTTTATTTGTCTTTCCATATTTCAATTTTTAAATTATTAATAACTAATATATTCATATTTCTTTGCATTATATAACTTCATTTTTATTTTATTTCCTTAATTATGTTATTTTACCTACTTGTTTATTTACCTATGTATACATTTTATTTTCCACTTCTCTCATCACTTCGTTTTATTAATTCCATTCTGTAAAATTATTCACTTTATGTCATTCTGTTTATATTTTCTTTCTTCTTTTTATTTTTTATACTTATTGGTTGTTATCTTGTTCTGTTCTTAGCCCTGATGAAGGCTAGAAACTCTAGACGAAACGTTGGCACAATTAAATAAGTTACATCAACTTATTCGTGTTTCATTTTGACAACACCCCCAACCATCTTCTCCTCGTACACAATATGTTCTTAATGTACTAACATTCTTAATATCTCCAAAATCTCCGAACTGTATGATAAAAAGTTATAACTTTTTAAAAAGCCAACTGACTTCATAACTAGAACAGTAAGGTAACTGTTTAACCCTTAGAAATTGTTTATCTTACTTAATTATTACAATACAAATATAAAATACATATGTTTCTTTACAAATAAACAAATATTGTAGCTAAAATAATACAAATAAAAATAATGTAATTTAATTAAATACTAATAGTGCGTTAACACTATTTACAAAATACAACTTAATTATTATACATAGCGTTAACTATGTTAACTATTTACAATAATTTAGTGTTTACTATTTGAAGTTACCTAAAATATTATCATGAAGAATGAGAATGAAATTATTTTCTGAAATGTTCTAAGCTACGAAAACATTTGCACTTTAAGAAAGCTGAAAATAATGCAACTCGAAATCAAATTGAGTAAGTGTGTTTTTCATAATAAGAATTTTATATATATTTTATTGCCTTCCACTATATGGAACAATTGAGAAACAACATACCTACATATGAGCGTCAGTTTGACTTTACATAAGAAACAATGTGCAGTGTCATGGATCAATGAGTTCTAGCTTTGAAATAAAGATTATAACTCGTAATGACGCATATGTTAATTGTATAATTAGGTTTTAACTCACTTCCCAAGGTTAGACGAAGTCGACCAGAGTTCTGAGGAAACAGATGGAGACGCTCACGAATTTCAATAATTAGTTGCTAACTAGGTGAAAACAAATGAGCTAGCAAAACCTAGGAGGTCACAGACGGATTCATTGAGAATTACTCAGTGTTTTGCACCGAACTAATTTTTTTTCAATCGTTTCAGGGTTGTGATATTGAAAATATGCGACAGGCATATATAATGATGTAAAATGTAAACGGTGAAGATAAATTAATTTTTCTTAAAGTACGTAGTATTACTGATTATTCTTGTCAGAAATTCCGCCCTAATTTTTTCTGTCTCTCTTTTCATGTCATTGGTAGGAACATTCAAATATGTAAAAGTTAATCCTGAGACACTCCATCGTTTTGAGGAAATCAAACTTTGAGAATTTTTTATTACCTGTTACTGCAATAAAACAACTATTCCAAATGAGTGAGTTTGTAGTACTGTCTTCCCTCTAAACAAAGACTTTTTTTTATATCCATGTATTAATAGCAAAGACAAACACAAATCGCACATTGAAGAGATAATGAATGACCCATGAAATATTTTACTGTAAATTTAACAAGTTTGAAATTGAGCCCTAACAGACATCTTTACGTAAAATAGTTGCGGAGATATCGAATTTTCCTCAAGATATGACAAACTTTCAACGTATCTCGTATATTACAACTTTTTTTTTTTTAATTTAGGATACGATATGGGACTATACTAATATCCTCATTTTTCTTTAAATAGTCAGGTAAAAGTTCAAGACAATCTAAACATAATTATTACATAATTTCTGACAAAGAATTCTAACATAAAAATGTTTGGTAAGAACGACGAAAAAAAGAACTTTAATCCACGCCGTTATTCAATTTCAGGCGCTTTTTAAATAGTGCTCGATTAAATTATCTTAAAGTCTCGTCTTCCTGTTTTAAGCAATTATTTCAGAAGTGATATAGGGTTTATACGCTCTCTTGGGGTCTTAGTGGGGTGGGTCCCGCTATGAAGGATTGCTCCTAAGGCCTGATATGCTTAATTTTTCAAAGTAGCCGCTGAATATTTTTAGATTTAAAAGCCAATTAGTCGAAAGTTTTAGGAGTAACATTTATATAAATAATAGTAAAATTTTATGAATAAAATTGGGTAAATTTTGGCATATTGTCGGTATTAATGCAGCCAAAAGTAAAGTGGAAAAAAGGGACCAGAAGTTTTCGTAAAAAAGTCTTGTTATGAATAAAAACAGTTATTCTTTTAAAATATATAATTATATATGTCTCCATACCAGTACCAATATATGTATGAGTATATCAATAACTTTTCCCATGATATGTATTAATCTTTTCACACGATCAGCATACATTGAAAATCTGTCATATCTTAAGAAAAGTACTATATCTCCGGAATTAATTGACACATAGATGTCTATAAGGGATTAAAATGAAGATCGTTAAATCCACTATAAAGTAGTTCATAACGATTACCTTCCTGAGACTGGTAGTTTACGTGATAATTTCCAAAATAAATTGATAAAAAGTTACTTCTTTTTGGGATAAATATTGATGTTAAGAAATAGTATATCGACAAATATTGAATGTAAAGAGTTATATTAGAATTCAACTTGAAACTCATTAAATGCACTTTAAATCATTTTCTATCATTTATGGTTCCTTTTATAACTCGACAAAATGTTCCCTGTTATTTGAAAAAAAAAATCGTTTTGTTTAAATTCTGTATCTCTAAATATATTGAACCTAAAGTTCTATTAAAGCCCAATTTGAAGCAAATAAAATTACAAAAAATATCTAAATAAAATTAAAATGGATATAATGACGAGTAGAGGGCGTGTGTACAAAATTTAAGGAATAAGTTTTTCTTGTAGTGTTTTAATTAAGTATCTATAAAAATTGTATTCAGCAATAGTTAAAGTAAAAATATGAATGTAGGATAAATATACTACATTTATCTGATTAAATAGTTCTATTACTAATTAGTATTTCAATACATCTTAATTTTAATTACAAAATTTTAACTTATTTTTGTGTATGATTTATATAATTGCAGAAATATTTTTTCCTGAAGAAGTGGAATTGGGCCCTACAAAGTTAACGTTATAATGTTTTTTTTTTAATATTTATTTATTGCTATTTACAACTGTACATTATAATATATTTAGTAAATTTGATCTAAGTTAAATTGGTGTGTTACAGGCGTGTAGAAAAACTACCTATTGGTAGCACTCTAATGACATTTTACATTAGCTTGTCTCGTGGCCATCTTCTTTTCAGGCGCCCCGGAGGATTGTCAGGAATGGAAGAGGATGCAAGATTAGAAACTAGGGGGTTTGAGTGGTTAGAGAGTTATAATGGAAGGAGTAATATCTGGTTCGGGTTAGATCGGTTACATAGGGAACATTAAGATCTTTATGTATGATTTTATTTGTGACAAAGTAAGGAGCATTGAGGATTTTAAGAAGGATTTTGGATTGTAAGGATTGAATACGAGAGGAATTCGAAGATTTAGTGGAGCGTTATAATGTTATAATTTTTTACTTAACAAAATTATATGACAACGGAAGTCTAATTCACCATTACTTCTGATTATATTTATGCAGAAGACTATCTACTAAATTACTCAATAATTCTAAACAATAAAATAATTGAATTTATGTTAATTGATGATTGGATTAAATACTATATTACCTGAATTATTCGTGAGTACAGACATAATCACCGTCCTTAATGAGTCGAGTCAGATCTATAATTGTGGTTCCAATACCTGCTTGGGTGTTTAGCCACTACATTGCCCAATATCGGTTATCGATGGCGGGTAAACTGTCCAATATCCTGTCCACACATTGGACTAACATCGCTAGTACTTTAATTTCTGACTAAATTCAGTTAGAACGTTCATTATACTTATTAGTGATTATGTTTTTACTATTAAACAATACTCAAATACTAATTAGAATTCAAATTATAAACTCATATATATGTAGTAGATATATCGTACAGTAATAATATATTTACTTTAACTATTGATTAATAGCATTCTTATAAATACCTAATTAAAACACTACCACAAGAAAAAAAAAATCATTCCTTAAAGTTTATTTAATACTACTAATCGTTATATCATCCATTTTCTTTTTCTTCTTCTTCGTTCTTCCCATTCAAATGACCAAGTCGGAAAGGACAGTGATACTCTTGAGATCCACCAGATCGCCAAACAGCTTGGTCACTAAGTCAGTCGGTTTTGGCTATTTATACCTCCGTTGTTCCTCCACGAGTACGCATGTTTGGAGAATGTTTTCAGAGGTCAGCTCGGTTCTTCCACATTTACACAGAGGAGGACCAATTTTAATTTTTTTGCAGAGGTGAAATTTGAGCCGCTAATGTCCAGTTTTAAGCCGGAAAATCAGAACATGTTCCCTCCTTGAAAGTGAGTAGTATGGATGTCTGCGTTTAAAGTCTGGATTTTGATTATTCCACCTCTACTGAACCGTTGCTTTAATTAATGGTTTTAGCTTCATCCAGTCGAGGTGTGCTGTTGATTTGGGTTAACTTGCACCTTCGCAAGTTTATCAGCCAGTTCATTCCCAGTTATCCACAGTGCCCAGGGGTCCATTGTAGCTCAACTTGTTCGTAGAAATAGGTGAGACGTTCCAATTCAGTGGCAAGCAACGTCAGCCCTGTTTTCCACTTAGATCTTAGGCTCATAAGAACCGAAGCTGTGGCTGTTAAAAATACAATTTTTAATTTCCGAGGCCTCTTACGGTCAATTAGAATTTTGATTGCCACCAGTAATGATTCATGATCGGCTCTATAGTTTCTTGAGTTGAACCTTGTGACAGTCGCTTTCTGTAATGTATGGCCGTTTGGAAAATCTATATGGACACCTCCACCTCTACCCCCAGTAGCGTTTTTGGCTGAACCATCCGTAAAGATTCTGGTCCACAAATTTCTTGGGTATGTGTAATAAATGAATTTGAATGCTCGAGCTCCGATTTCGGGTTGATTTTGGTCACAACAGGGACATCACTATGGTGAAGAGTCGTCTACTATCTTCTTATTTCAGACTGAATTTCTTCTAACTGTAGTTCTGCTTTTATTGAGCAAAGCTTCGTTTTTATACGCAATTCCCTATCCTTTGTCCAACGCGATCCTTTCGTGAGTGATTGGGAATGCATTTAGCCTTTGTGTTTAAATTAAGCATTTGTATATCTCTTCTATCCTCTAGTCTTTGAAGACCCGTAATAGACTCCATTTTATTTATTGAAGTAGATTTTAGACCTCCGGTGATTATCCTTAATAGGGATTTTGGATAACAGAGGCTTTTTGGAAATCGGAGTTAGCTGCAACTCCACAGCTCGTTATTCCTTACTCCAGCGTTGGCCTGACATATCCTGTATTTTAAATCAAGATTTTAATTATTAAATTTTTTTTATAATTATAAAGATATTTTAATTAAAAAAATTAAAGAGATTTTAAAATTTTATGATCTGCTACATAACATACTCATAAGTTTTGTTCTTTTTGTGTGAATTCGTGACACAATTATTTATATGGCCTTTCCATGTCAATCTAAGGTTCAAGTTGATTTGAAGATTAATGGGCGAGTCATCCTTTGTTACCAACCTTGCTTATAGCTTTAGATTTATTGTTTCAAGGGTATTGTTTTGTAGGCTGAAGATGGTGTATTAAGTTTTCCCGGTAATTATCTTCTGTCACTATTTTTGGTCTATAATAGTTCGGCACCCAGTACTACTTGCAGCCGATATTTAGCGGCTATGATTGACGTATTCCTAAGATCAATCAGAACATCGTTGATGAATATGAGGAATAAAGTTGGAGGCAGAACTCTTACCTGGGTATTTAATTTGTTTGATTCTGCTCTCAATCCCTATAGAGTGTAATCTGTCCATTTGCATCTTCAGGAAATTGCGAATCTAGGTAAATGCTTTACCTTTTATTCCCATGTTAGCCAGTTTGAGGACTAAAACGTCTCTCTAAACTCAGTCACAGGCTTTTTCCATGTCTATCCTTTCTTGTCTATATTTTTAAATCCTGCCTACGCAGGAGATATTAATTTGTTATTTTCCAGGAACAAGACTAGTCTCTTATTTACTACTCTTTCCATAAGCTTCCCAAGACAGCGTAAGAGAGCAATAAGCCTGAAGCTGGAGAGCTTGTTCTTTGGTTTTCTGGGTTTGAAGTTTGAAAACAAGTTGTCAGGCAATATTTCTCAAATGGGAGCATCTGGCTACAAGGAGTCTAGGTAATATTTTTTAAAGATTCTTAAAACAAATCAGATTTAAAGACGAATTCATACCAGACATATTACAATATTGGATTGTAGAATGGCCGTTCAGTTTATTTACTCATTCAATTTATCTTTCTGTTAACTTAAAAAAACTGCACAGCTATCTAAAGTTTTAGAGAAATATTTTTTTTCTGAAATGAGATGATCAGAGAAGTGAGGCTAAATATAAATACTGTAATGATAAAATCAAGTCAAATACTGTAATGATAAAATCAAGTCAAATACTGTAATGATAAAATCAAGTCAAATACTGTAATGATAA
>NW_027115142.1:770437-816775 GCF_000696795.3 Halyomorpha halys
CTGTAATGATAAAATCAAGTCAAATACTGTAATGATAAAATCAAGTCAAATACTGTAATGATAAAATCAAGTCAAATACTGTAATGATAAAATCACTTATTTATCGCAGGAATTATGTCAAACTGAGAGACCTCAAGCGTATGACGTCAGGTAATCTATTGAAGCAGATTGCTATATGCATTGAGTGTGGTGAAATTCCCTTTCTGAGGGATATGGAGGCATTTCAAAAACAAATCAAGGTAGTGGAGTTTGTGATATGATTTAACAGCTATCTACAATATAATGAGAGGCTTTTATTTCAGTTGTTGGGTCATCGAAGGACATGTTAAAACCGAAAAGGATACACATATTAATTCAATACTAGGGACAAAAATTGTAAGGTTGGGTCTCATGCATTTTTTGAAATATGTTTAAAGGTAACATATTTCCCGTGACAACACAAGGGAAAAAAACAGATAACACCAGGAGTGAGGAATGCTATTAGTAAATTATATCACTGGAATATATTTTTAACCATTCAATTGGTTTAATTGTATACCTCTGAACATATTTTATATACTGTAAACAAAAAAAAATCCAAACACACTAGCTTTTATTTTACATCTACATATATGATTTGATAATATACCACCCGTTTCCATCAGCAAATTATTTTAAGAATATTGAAATTTAAAATGGAATTTGTAAAAGTTCAGTAATAAATATGTTTGATTTTCATTCTATATATATATAAATAAGTTTTAATAACCAGTAATAAATTATCAACAATTACAGTTATTTTTATAAAAGGCGAAATACGATAAAATTACATTCAATAAAATAATACTTGTAACAACACTGGTTGTCTTTTCTAGAGGTAACATTAAGTCGGTCGAATTCCATAATTCACATAGATTCGTTCCGGACGGTAAATCGCGAGAATTTACGTGAACGAGGGTAATTCAAAACCTGCTAATACCCAGTAGGTAATTTGAATGGAATAAAATAAACAATATACAAGTTCATCAATCGAATATTTGTACTCATCATTATTTTGTCTTATCACTTCTCAAGGTGTTAAGATTATTATTGCTTACATCTATATTTTAAATAAAAAAACACAATTTGGCCTGGTCATTTTCATTCTTTTTAGCTTCTAGCTACTGTTTCCTTAAATTTAGTATATAACTAGAGGAGTGAATATGTCTGACATTGGAAAAAGAATTCGCATTGAAACCAGCAATGTTCATAATTATGATACTGTAAATGAAAAGCTAGAAACTCGGTTATCTGCTATGGAAAAAAAAGTAGATTTTCTAATGACAACATGCACCACTATTCTTAGTACTTGTGAGAAAATTCTTGCTAAAGAGAAAACAGAACATGATTGTTGTGCAACTTTGTTGCTTCCAAAAATTTTATTTATAGATGATTATTTGAGAAATCTTCATAAGGCAGATATCCTCACTGATCCAGATGGGTAATATTGTATTTAAGATTGTTTTTAGAGTGCAGTTCTCAATTAAAAAATAAATAAACTTTATTTCACCTTAAGTTATTGAATACTTGTTTCAGTTCAAATCCAGTTGGTTTTTTGCAATCTGATAAAGTGACTAATAGTGATAGTGTTCAAATTCTGACACTTAATACAGAGGAAGATTTGCCTGAAGGTTCATGGTTAGGTGATATTTCCAACCCCAAAGCAAGAGTTCGAGTTGATATACCCCCATCGTAAGTTTTGCTTTATATCATATGATTTGAAAATCATTGCTTGCAACCATAAACCTCAAGTAACAATAACATTTTCTACAGGCTACTTATGCATATAAATGCACATTGCTTGACTCCTGAAAAAATGGCCCTAACACTTCTTGATTCATTATTTCCCCGAGAAGTACTTGCTGTGTCTAATTTGTCTGGAAAAGGTAAACATAGTAAAAGACAACTTGATCCACTTTTGGTAAGTTTTTAATATTTTGATGTTTATTTACTTGTAATATTTTGAGTGATTGCCCCGTTGATTAGAAATAACAGTTTTATCACTCATTTCCAATGTTCCACTTTTTTGATCTTATGAAATAAGTTAAATTAAGAACTAGAGATCTATTTTCTTATTCAAGATTAAAATAAAAGTGATGTTACAGTTTTAAGTTTTATAAAAAGTTACACTCTCTAATGGCCCTTACTTTAATTAGTCTATTTTCTTTACATTGGCTACAAATTTTTTATGTCAATGTTTGGTTTTAATAGAGTGTACCATTTCCAAATGTGGAATGTAAATATTTGCATTATAAAAAAATATTATGTTATTGACATAATGAAAATGAAGGTTACGTATTTATGATTCTTTGTTTTATTAATTTTCATTTAAGTTTATTCACCTCAATTGTGTTAAACATTGTTGAAATATATACGTTATTTCAATCTATAGCACTGTGTGTTGCTTATTATGAAAAAGCACCTCTTCTTAGAGTTCTTAAGGGAGAGTGAAAAGACTCATTTTAAAAAGATTATTTGATAGGTTGTAATATTTTTATGTTAGTATTTTCACTGTTTCTTTTAAAAAATTTTAATTTGTAACTGGGAAGAAGTTAGGAAAAGCTGGGCTTGATGTTTCAAAAAATGTATTTAATTCAAAATAAATTAATTTTCTGTTCTAGCCCTACCAAAAGATCATCAATGAATGTGAAATCTATTTAGAAGTAGAACTCATATATATCATGAAGTCACTGACAAATACAAAGTCTCAAGAAGGAAATAGGAAAGGAAATTTATGTTGTTACATACAAAATAGTTTTTGATTACTGGACATTGAAAGGGATGTTAGATTATTTTCTGATCAAAAGCAATATTAGCCTTCTTTTTTCCTTTTTTTTTATGAAAAATCAATAGATTTGAATGATAATATAAGTTAGCATGGAAAAAGTCTGGTGGGTAATTTTGCTAAGTTGCAACTCTTAGTTCTTACATTGCATAGACTTGATTAGTTCAAGCCTTTTAACTACTAGTATTTGGCAACACCGGCTGTCTCTTATTGTTCAGTGCTGCTGTTACTCAACAAAATTAGTATTATTAAAATTGATAATTAGTTTTATTTAATAATGGTGCTGTCATTAAAACAAATCTTTTAAGTAATATTTGTTTCATTGCAATAAACTGTGAAACAACAGGTAAATGATTCCAAATCTTTTGTCAGCAAATAGTGAGTTAGATTGTGGAGCAAGAGTTTGCAACGCTACATTTCTCAAACTCCTCTAATTTCATGTTTGCTACTTTAGCTCTTAAAACTGCTGTAAGATAAGTTAAAACTAATTAAGAGGAAGTTAAACTTGTCTAATGCAATATCTTGCATATACAGATTATAGTATCATGACATCAATAATCTTACCTGCTGTATTTACTTTGCGAAATGCGGTAGGGTTTTAAAGGAGTTAAGTCTAGAAACAAATACTGATCTGACAGAATTTGATAATTCAGGGATATCTGAACTGTTTGATGAGATTGATTTACTGTACAGCAAGCATTATTTTAATATCTAATGAGTATTATAACCACAAAGAATGATGTAACTAGTAACATAAAGTTTAATATATTTCAAGGTAATAGGTACCTTTTTAGGGATCCAAAAATGGTTCAAATTTAGATAGATTTCCCATAAGACAAGAGTTTTATATTTACTTTTGGTAAACCCACTGTAATTTATAGCAATGAGATGTAGAAACTGTTTTTGAATGCTGCCAAAAAAAAGTGTAAGAAATTAGAAAATTGAGTATTAAGTATTTGGAATAGTTAAACGTGCATTCAATTGGGAATAAGGACCTATACAGACTTCTGGGATCTCTACTCTGACTAAGACCTTATAAAGGTGCAATGGTGAGGGCATGGAAAAGATTAGGTTCAGAATGACTACCCAAAAAGTTGCTTTAACAAAATATTTAAATTCTACCATATAAAAAGTAAACATTTCTTTTTTAAGTAGGTACTTACTTAAACATAATTTGTTAATTATTTTCTTTTCATTTTTAGATATATGCAATAAGATGTCATTTGGCCTATAAGTTTAAAATCACCGACAAAGACTGGCATCGTATAAAACAAAATATTGATTCGAAATGTAGAGCAGTATGGCGAAAGAAAGCAAGAGGTCTACCGCTTGGAGGTGGAACCAAGGTAATGTTTTTTGTTTACTGTTTTTTAATACAGGTTGAAAAGTATTAATTAAATCTATATATAAGAAGATGGTCAGGGTTGCGGTCAAAAGGGAAACAAAAATAGTTTACAACTATTTTTGTTTCCCTTTTGACCGCAACCCTGACCATCTTTTTATATTTTTATTTTTATGGTCAACTATATATACATATATTAATTAAATCAATCGATTTTATAATATTCTTTTTTCTTTAGTCTTCAATGATGCTGAATGATGCACATAGTGAAGAGTCTTCAGATGGAGTAAGTTGAAATTTTTTTTCTTGTCTAGATGAAAATAAGTTATATAATAATAATGAAACTAATGATTGCATATAGTAACAATAATCAAAGGCTTAATGAACCCGAAGGTTTAGTGCCGATATCATCAGCTGCTATCTAAACATCTGTCCAAACCAAATCCACAAGATCAGACTTGATGCAATCCTCCCATCTATGTTTCAGGCTACCCTTTGGACATTTACACATTTCATCAACATTTATTAACTTTTATCCCCATTTTTCATTTATAAGGGTGGGTTATTTCTTTAGGTGTGTTGTTGGCTGACTGTTTTTTCATTTTGGATCAATATTTTATGCAGAACAGTTTTCTTTTCTTTGTTAGTTTTTCTTATGAATTGTCAAAACTTATTATTTATTTATTTTTTTAAATGAAATTTTCAAAGCCTATTCTTTATAGTGTAAAGTCAGGATCTCATTCATTTAAACCTCATTTTAATTAAGTTTGAGAAGTTGAAATGTAATTAAAAATGGAACAAAATCATGCAAGTTTAACCACTAGGCAACCCTTAGTTCCACCCATATAAACATTTATATCAGTTCATTAGTTATGTAATCGTTTATATACTCCATTATTTTCTCTCACCTTTATATGCTATATATAATTAGGGAAAGTAATGCAAGCATGCAAAATTTTGAATATAAGTTTTCAACGGAAAGACATGTTTTGAGGTCCACTGAGTCCAAATAACCAACTTTTGCAAAATGGTCTGTGTGTGAACAGCCTAACTCAAAAATGAAAACTCAGAAGAAACTAAAATTACTCATTTCAGGCAGGTGTTTGCCTGGCATGTGACATCAACTTTTTCAATAAACTTTAACTACCGGAAGTGCCACTTTATTGATAGATTTTTCACTTTTTTTACAAAATGGCTGTAATGATTTTAATAACTCAGTGAATCAATGAGCAATTAGATTCTCTTTAATACCAGATAAGTCTTATTCTCATTGAAATAGTCTAGGAGCGCTTATTAATCTCAAATTTTCAAAAACCTTCCTCTGAAGTACGTTTAATTTTGTTTATTTGCAAAAAATAGCCAGTTCTGATTGTTAGCAATAATAAACAATGAGAATTTTATGAATAGCTAAAGGAAAAAAAATGAAAAAGAGGAGAGACATCTCTAACGCCTGATCTTTTGCAATTGCATTATGGCTTCGTTATCTTTTGTTAAACTGTTCTATTCTTGGTAGGAAAAATATTCGTTATTTTCACCTCCAGAAACCCTACAATATGAATTTTTATAGCAACTGAAGAATAAAAAATTATCATAATCTTCGCTTTCCCTGATCTTTAGATTTTTTTTTCTCGAAAATACCAAAAATAGCTCTAATATCAACAAGAGTCCACCAATCTATACAAAACTTGGAGATGCATGTAGGATGGTGAGTGAAAGTTGAGTGATGTGCGCACTGCACCAGATTTTTTTAAATTATCTTTATTTCTTTTCTTACCTTTGTTTACCTTTTCTTTTTCTTTGTTTAATACCTTTTGTTGTTTGATCATAGGTTTTTTACTTAGATGTAGAGATCAGGGGTGGAGATGTTATGGTAGTGGGGTTTAATTTCATTGGTCCCAGCTTAATGAGTTGAGAAGAGAATTAGTCAGAAAACCAGGGAGGATGAGAAATAAGGTTTGAGTTGATCCAAAGATCAATTGGGTTGAGTTGATATTTTTTCAGAAAAGTTAGAGACTAATAATTCAGACTATACTTTTAGGAATTTCTGAAAATCAAGAGATTTTGTAGCAAATTCAAGATTTTTCATGGAAACTTTTTTTTTAATTATTAAAGTAAATAGTATTAAAATAAAAATAATTTCTTTTGGTTTCAAAACTAAGTTTGTATAAAAGGCATACTTGAAATCAATGAGAGTTACATTCATACTTTTCATGCTTAATTAAGAAAAGCATCAATTAATCAAAATTAAATTAAATTAATGTAGATAAATATTTTAAGCAAGTATTAAGTGTTATTTAAAGTACAAGTTAATTATGCATATAATAAGAAAAATGTAAAACCAAAAAAAAAAGAATATATGATATAATAAATGGAATATGGTCCGGGTCCGGTCAAATAAAACACAAATAATAATCACTATTTTAATTGAGCCAACGTTTCATCCCACGTTGCAGGGCTTCATCAGGGCTAAAAAAGATACAAACACTTAATATACATAAAAAAGTAAATGGAAAATTATAAGGGTATGCAATGAAACGTAAAAATTAAATAAGAAAAATAAGATGTTATAAACAATAAATGAAAACGGTAATAGTAACATAAAAAAAGAAGAAATATTAAAGAAAGTACAAACTAAAAGATGTTAAAAGGGGATAAGCATAAAATCAAGAATAAAGGAAGAAAATCAATGAGAATTTAACGAAGAATTGCATCAATCATAAAGTTGATAAACATAAAGTTGATAAAGACTGCATCTTCCTGACATACCAACACATTTTGAACCTAATAAAACCCTCATGATGCTTCTTTTCTCTTCGTTCTGCATTTCAGAAGCCCACTTTTCTGTCATATCTTTTATTTTCTAAATTCTCACCCCATACTTAATTTAATCATATTTTATAGTTACTATCCTTTCTTTTTCTTTTATACTGATGTATCCTTTTTTTTATTTATTATCATATGTTACATGCTTAAATATACTTACATTAATTACTTTATTATTAACTTTTCTATTATATAATTTACATAACTCTGTACCTCTATCCATTTGGTATATTGTCTTTTTTTATCATTTATTTTTATTGGATCCCATTCTTTTAACTTTATTTCTTCTGTGTTTTCTATTCATGTACATTTATATATTTTTTTTTTTAATATATAATATTTCTTCCCCCACCTCCTATTATATATATTATCATTTATTGTTTACCTAATTTTAATATTTTCTTTAATTTTCTACACTTTTTTCTTTAAAATTATTTTTAAATGTAACGTACTTAACTGCCAATCCCCACTCCTCCCAATAAAACGGTTCAATCCGACTTCTGTCAAAACACGTATGAATTCTGTCTCATTTATTTTCTTCCTTTTTTTTAAATTTTATTCCTATCCCCCTCTAACTCTCTTTGTACTTTCTATTATATTTCTTCTTTTTATCTGTTACCATTCCCACTTTCATTTATTGTTTATAACCTTTTATTTTTCTTATTTAATTTTTATGTTTCATTGTATACCCTTGTGATTTTGCATTTACTTTTTTTACTTATTACTTATACTTTTAGTGTTTGTATCTTTTTTAGCCCCGACGAAGCCCTACAACGTGGGGTGAAACGTTGGCTCAATTAAAATAGTTATTACTATTTGAGTTTTATTTTACCACACCCGGACCATATTCCATTTATTATAACACACAGTCAATCAGCGATCTTCCAATATGATGATGAAAATTTAAATCTAATTGAAACAACTATTATTGTTTCAATTAGATTTAAATTTTCAGCGGAAGACATATTAGCACACTTTATTCTCCAGCCTATGTATCACTAAATTTTATGAAGTATTTTTTTGTGGTTGACTATATAGTCATTAATTGAAATCCTGTTTGACTTAATGAGGCTTTAAATACTTTTATAGGCCAATGTTACCATTTTTTATCTTAATTAAATTAAGTGCTATTTAAAAAATGCTTGTTCCAATATGGTTCAAGTGTTATTTAAAAAATGCTTGTTCCAATACGGTTCAAATTCTCTAGATTTAAGTTCATTTTATGCATGACAATCTAATATATACTTTTACTGCAAGCATTATTATATAGATAAGCTGTTACAGATCTTTCTCATTTCTTATTCCTGTTACAGGTTATTAACATTAGCTCAATTAAAGTTTTAAGAAACAGCGGTGGTAACAATAACAAACTAATACACATTCAGGATAAGCATACTGTTAAAGTGTTTTCTGATGAAGAGTTTAAAGAGCTTTTACGAGTAAGGTTGAAGTTCCATGGGATTGTATGTTTGTATTACTCTACAACACAGTCTGATTTTTTTTTTTTTTTCAGTCCCCTGTCGAGCTGTTTTCTGTTGAAGACAGTGAATGTTTCAATTTAGGTGGACATTCTTCAGTTATCCAGGATGCAGCAGATAACTCTGAAAACAGTACTGATAAAACTATGGATGATAGTCCAATTTTCCAAAAGAAAACAGTTAGCCTTGGTTAATTATTCTTTTAATACCTATTACAATATTGATTATTCAATTTAAATCTATTGTAAATGTACCAGAACCTGTTTTTATCTGGTGAAAATTATTGAATGTTGTGTTGATGTATGTTATGTTAGGCAAATCAGCACTAGTAAAGTGGAACCATCAGCACATTTTTTTCATCTGATATGTGCTGTATATGATTACCTATTTAAAAAGAAATAATAATCATAAGCTTAAGTGGCTGTGCTAAATTTGTTTGCTAGATTAGTTGAAGAAATTATGTTTTGTTAATGAAGTACATTATAACATTCGGTATACTGTTGTTATGACTGGTCAAATGTTTGACTGGTCCTATATTTGAAGTAGTTTTGTTAAGCATGTTCATATTCTGAAAATTCTAATTAGCTATGCTTCATTATATTTTGAAGTTGAAAAATTATAAATTTGGTATCGCTCTGATAGTGTAACTATAATTGTGTTAAGTTAAGAATAATGTAATTAAACCTGTAACTGGTTTATTTCATGTGTAAATAACAATGGTGATGTTCTCTAACCCTCAACAAATTTATAGCAGTATTAGTTTGAGAATATAAACTAATGTTTTGATTAAAGTACAAAGAGAAAAAAAAGTTCCTTCATTCTTGTTTTTTTTTCTTCAAACAATGACAATGTTGGTTTGATTCTTATTCCTTAAAACTTTATTTTATCTATAATTAACCTTCAGTACTATATAAAGATACAAAATAGATCAACCTGATTGTATTTTCATGTATTTATTTGACATATTTCTTTTAACATGAGAAGTTGTGATGTTATTTGCTATAGTTTAGCTTGTTAGGTATGCAGTAATACCTGAAGAAGCGATGTGCCATCGGCTAAATATTGAATGAAGCCAAATATAAGTGCCAAATTCTTAATTTACTTTGTCATTGAGTATATTCTTGTTAGGTTTTGGTGTGAATTCCTATCAATGTTAACACTAAGAGAGATGTTGAAGTTTAGTTGAGTTCTTAAGAGTGATTTTGACAAAATTTTCCAGAACTAATGAATCATTTGGGTTCTTCCAATACATGCTCTTTACCTCAACAAAATGTTTGGCATTGTTGCTATTAAAACTGGTTGACCATCGCTTCTCCAAAAGAAGTTAATGTTGTGTATAACTGATTAATGGAAAGTTGTTAGCCACTGAACAGATTTTGTAGATACACAGTAATTAGAAAATTACCAATAAATGTTTAAAAGAGATACTGCAGCTCCAAAAAAAAAATTATTCATAATGAAAAACTCTGAGTAACATTATCACTGTCTATGAAACATGCATAAAAATTCATTTCCTGAAACTTTCTTCTGATTGGAACTTCTTTTTCATGAGTTAAGGTATGGAACAGAACTACTCAGCCTTTTAAATTTTTTTTTTTAAATACTTAAATAACAAAGTATATAGAAGTAGTCATTCAGTCTAGAAAATTTCCAAAGCTTCAAAATTGTGAGAGAGATTATGTATGATTTAGCACCATTAACCTCCATATGTTAAATATCCTCATGGAAACTGACTGGCTTTTCTCTTTCAACAGCTATTATTTCGGTTTGTTTTTATTAATATATAAATATTTTAATTAATATCTTATTATTTAACAACAAATATCTAAAAATAATTAAATAAGAAAAGTAATTCTTTCTGCTAAAATTTTTATAAATCCTGTTTTTACTTTTTTTTTCTACCCTTTACATTTGTTTCACTTATTTAAATTATTAGTAATTTAACTTGTTTGGGGCTAACTTTAAGGGTTGTTTTGTTGTTAATGGAGAGACTGAATTGTTTAAATGACTTTCTAAGGATGAAAGACTGAATAAGTTCAAGTGTTTGATTTTTTTTCCTTTCAAGAGTGAAAATCACTTGTAATTTTATTATTTTGTCCTTGATTTCTGTTTTAATTTTATTCTGGCTACTTTGAATTACGAAGAAAGAACTAAATTAGAAAAAAAAAGTTAATTGATATCTAACAAAGAAATATTTACGCTGAACTGTACTACAAAAAGAAGTGGTCACACTTAACTATTTATTATCGTTTCTAATAAACCAACAATTAATGTATTTTTCAATCAGTAATCTAGGTTATATGGAATAAATTAGGGTTAAAATTAAAACTGTGCTCAGATGGCAAAATTTTGTAAGTTGGTTTTTCCTAATTTTTTTTTTTTTTCACATCCTGGAGTCATCTTCCTTGGTGTTAAGTAAGAAAACAGTTTTCTACTTCTTTATCTTCATGTTCATGAGAGAATACAAAGATTTTAAATTGTAAAATGTAAGTCAAACCCAAATTGCATACTGGCAAAATTTTAAAATCATGAAAAGAAGTAAAAGTAATGTGTGGCAATGGTCCGGGTGTCAGTCATAAATAAGGTGCACAAAATAGCTAGAAAAAATATTGATTAGTAACTCAGTTCACTAATAATTTTTTTTTCTGTTATATTGTATAATTTTCTTGACAGACATCTAGGCCGTCTTGCTATAATTAAAGACACAGCCATCCACACCGTCTTTCTATAATTAATGACATACAGTCAACTAGCAACCCTCCAATAACATTTTTCCATCTGATATTATTTCAGACTTCAGAAATAATATATTATATTTAAAGAGAAAAACAGTATTTAAATTTTTTTTTTAGTTTTATTTATTTAAAAATTTTAATTTAAACTGTGAATAAACCCTACCTTGTGTTTACAAATTGCTAGAATTCATTCAAGCATTGACCTAATAAGGTCTCATGAATTCTTGAGGGGTGTTTCTGTATCCTTTCATAAGAGCAACTGTAAATTCTCGAACGATTCTGGTGAAATATGACATCATGTTATTTATCTTAATTCATCCCATGATAGTTCAATAGGGTTTACACCTGCATCATATGATCTTCTCTGTACATCACATTGAATTGTTGTTTAAGTATTGGGGGAAAAAGTGGCCACTTTCTTTTGCATCTTCAGTGCATTTAGAATCATCGTTTTCTATTAAACTTTTTTTTTCAGAAGTAAAATACAGCATTTTTTTTATTATTTTTTTTAAAAATAATTCTTTGATAAAATTTAAGATCAGGTTTTGAAAAAATTTATATGAGAATATTAAACTGGAATTTATCTATTTGTAAATTGCAACACATCCCATATTTTTTTTGTGTGTGTAATTATTAAATCTATTATAAAATAACACTTTATGTTAAATATATAGAAGACCATTTATATGTTGTGAAATAAATTACTGTGTACAACACAGATTGATTTTTCTAACCCTGTAATTCTTTATCAATTATCTGTTTAAAAAAAAATGGCTTTTGTTAGCTTTAGCCAGAAAATTATATATTTTTTTAATTTGTTTCTCATAGCGATTAATGCCACAAATGATTGTGTTAAGTGTGATAATTATAGTATATAAAAAATTCATCTTTAGCGTTCTAGTCTACTTGTATTGCTATCAATACCTATAATTTATTTTTTTATAAAGTTTATCGATCAGTTATAAAATAGTACAATGGTTACTTTTTCATTTTTTGAAATTTCTGATTGTTGTTCTTGAAATTACAAATATGGATACTTGTGAAATTAAGTCTTTGATGAATTTAGCTGTCTGTGAATGTGTACTTTTTCACTAGAGTGATATCTAAGAATAGTGAGGTATTAAGCACTGTTAAGACTTTATTTGTCACCCATGGTGCACATTATAAAAGTATTTCATGCAGTATTAAATGTATAAATAAACTATATAAATGTGTATTCAATTGTTTTATTTGTGTGGTCACAATACTTTATATTTTATTAATGAATATTTATTGGGAAGAACTGATCTAACAGCAATTATCTTAGAAGTTGATTCCCCTCTTAATTTTTAACTTTAAAAAAGCCATATGAACTTGGATTGATATTCAGTAATTGGATTACCTATCTTAGATTTTCGATTTTTTTTTCCCTAACAGTAATACTATTGGGTGGGTCTTAATTTTTGCATCTTCCATATTTTACAATATTACTCTGTTTTATTAAAACAATAATTACTAACAGGAAGATGGTCTGGATGCAGTAAAAAAATAACTTCATAATAATAATAGGAAAAAAAAATGTATGAGCCAACATTTCGCACTACTTTGTAGGGTTTCATTAGCTTTTGGTATGAAGGAAAGCCCTATCAAGTGAGGTGAAACGCTACCTCATAATAAATAGATTTTTTTTTTACTATTTGAGTTATTTTTGAGCATACCTGACCATATTCCTTTTATTAATTACACACGTTCATTGAACGATTGATCCAACTATAATTATATTTTAGTTAGCAGCTACTCTTCAAAAGTGCCAGTAATTAAGTTATTAATAAGTTTTAATAATTCAGGTTAACTACAAAAACTAAAAATGTATCAGTTTTTCAGTGATAATAGAAAACATTGTTTAGTAGGGAAAGTCGATTTCATTTTGAGTTTTCAAATTCTTTACTTAATTGAGTTTTCAAATGTTTATGTTATTGAGTTAGAGTTTTCTACTAGGCTTATAAAAGGATTGACTTTATAAGAAACCCACTGGGTAAAAAATAACAGTCTTACTTTATATTAAGAGGAGACATGTGCAATAACTTGTCCATGTATAAAAACATAACTTTATATTACCAAGAAATATTTTAGATACACTTGAGTTGTGACCCTCTGAATTCGATTTCCTGAGTCTAAGGTCTACTCCTATTGCAATTTTTGTTTTTAAGTTATAGAGTCTCTTATACCACTAAAGCATTTCAAGGGAACATTCTTGACTCGGAATTAACAAGATTTTTTATTTATTGAGTTATAAAGTTTTGACTATAAAAGGGAAATATAAACATTATTAAAAAATAAATTTATTGTAACAACCCAGAAAACCATCTTACATTCAGTAGTTCATAAGGAAACACAATGACCCAGATACCCAGTTAGAAGTGTCTAATTTATGTGTACATCCACATAGAAGTGTGTGGTAATAAGATAAAAAATTATTTGATTAAGGGAAACACCTACACAGCAGATTATAGAATAGAAAGTATATTTACAATGGTTTTGAAAAGTTTTATTGATTGCACTAATAACTAGTAATAAATGTGTTGATCAGATATACAAGGTACAATTAAAATCAGTCAAGCATCGCTTTTCCACAAGTCAAAATAATTTTACAATTTAAAATAAATTTCATACTACTTTTCTTAAGATAATAATCACAGAATTTCAAAAAGAATTGGAAAAAAACAAAACAAAGGAACTGGAAATAAAAAGAAAAGAAAAATCTTACAATAAAAATTATATAATTTCATTATATCACCTCTTTTTTTGTTTTTTAAATAATATTTTTCATTATTATATGTTCTTAAAATAAAATAAAAGTTCTATATTCCAAAAGCATAAGCTTATAATATGCTAGTGAATTTAATAATATAAGACAGGGGTACAAGTACCTGAAACAGATACTAAAACAAAAATAATTAAAGAAGATAAGTTTAAGAATTGAAAACACAACACCTATTGGCTACCAGCAGACATTTTACAAAGAAAATCCATCGGAAACATATTTAACTCCCCATTACTGAAACTAACAACACCCTCGACATGGTCAATTGATACTAGCCTACCAGTCTGGTCCTTGTCCTTCTTCCCTTTGATCACTTTTACTGTATCATTCTGTTGTGGTTTAACTGGTGCCAATCTATCACTTGTAATTGTAACAGTCCTGTCTTCCGCTAACAAGAAAAGTGTACACATTCCTCCCTGTAAAAACAATGAAAAATAATTACATGAAGTATAAGAGATAAATATAATTTTTATTTATATTCAAAGTAATGAATTCTTACAGAAACAGTTTTAACAGTTCCAGTTTGCCCAGATAAGCCATCATCATCATGAGAATCTTTTATACGCACTTCAATACCAGTTGTAACCCAATCACCATCAGATGAATCTGAATCTAATTCACACAAAATATTGTGTTAAAAATATATTAGATAAACAAATAAAAATTGTGAGAACTTAATGATCAATAAATAAATTTAAAAATATATAAACATACTGGATTGATAGGGAGAAGCACTGCTTCCTGGAGTACGTGGACTGTATGATGTAGGGGAAGGTGTTCCAAAAGGTCCTATACCGCTACCTGGAGATGCTGAAGCAGCATAACCAGAACTTCCACCTGTTACCAAAGAAACATACTGTTAAGGAGTTCAATGTAATTGTGTTTAGTACTATCAGAACAACTAACACTGACACATCTCTTCTAGGTAATTTAAATTATTTCCCCTAATGTTGTTACAAAAAAACAAATAAACAAAATAATATGTATACAATTATAAAGATTGCCTATGTCAGACTAAAATAGACACAAAAGAACACTCTGAACTACTTCATTAACCACACAAAAATATTCTTATTAATTATAATTAATAAGGAAATTTCTAATTTTATATTTTAACTTTCTAAAGGAAATTTAAATGATCAACATTTTCTTTAAAGAATGACATCCTCAAACTCCTTTCTTCTTTATTACAAGGGATACGATATTGTAAAGAAAGATGTAGTTAAAAAATTACTTACTATTATAACCGGTCGGTGAAGGCGTTGAAGGGAATGGTGAATAAGAGGATCTGTCAGATCCATACATATTGGCTGGAGTGTAAGGCCCAGATTTACTATAATCTTCAAACTCTTCAGTTCTACCAGGAGTTGCAGATGGTTCCCAAGCACTAGATCCCCTTTCATCGCTAGAATGTAACGGGGTTGCACCACCGAAGCTCGGTGTTCTGCCACCAGCTGAAGCTACAAAATAACATGATAATACACACATAAGTTGTTTGATAAATATAATTATTTAATTGTACCAATCAATTTTATGGAATCATTCCAAAGTGCATATATTTTTTAAAACTTTCTAAATACCAATTAAGGATATTTATTACAAGGGTGAGCTTAGCTTAGCTCAACCAGTTAGGTTAGCAAATACTACCTAATCAGAAAAAGAAAAGAAGAACTATAAACTGATTAAATCATTAAAGATATATTGTTTATAACAATCTAAATAATTTTAACGATAGGAATATCATTTCTTCCAGTGTAGTTTTTGAATAACAGTGTGAAATAACTGGATCATCACAATTGGAATGATAATATCACTATAAGACAAGTAAAAGGCAATAAACAGAATAATGATTCCATTAAGTTAAGAGAAAAATTTTATGAGTTAAAAGAAAAATTTCCATAGAATTCTTTAAATATTTCCATTTTCATAAACTCAATTTAACACTTACAATCGTACTGAGGTGTCTTGGACCCAGCATACAGTGGAGTTTGGGCTCCAGAATGCATAGGAGTTCTGCTGTAGGTGGTGAAAGACCCATCCTAAAAATATAAAAAAGGAATTAACAGAACATTTTATGAAAAAGATTAAAAATTAAGTATTTATTAAAAATTAAGTATTTCTAATTTATCTCTTTGTGGTTTTCCCTTTTTGTCTGGGTTTTATAGAAATATATAATTTTGGAATATTTAATATTTAATTATTCTAATATTTATATCTTTTTATTATTTTATATTTCTATTGGTTTAACTGTTAGTTATAGTTTTCGTTTAATTTACTTTTGTTTTAGAGGTTATAATGGTTTAAAACATATTCTAATTTTTTTGAGGATAATTTAATGCTTTATTCTTTATTATTATTAACTTTTTTATCGGTAGTTGGGAGGGTTTGGTTATGTTATGACTTTAATAAGCATTTATGATAATATTTTTGGTTTAATTTTTAATTATACTATTGAATTCCTAAGTTATATATGATTTATACCTTTTTTTAGAACTTATTTAATTTATAATAATTCATTGATTTTTTCTAAGATAAGATCATCTTTTATAGATTCTAGATGGGGTGAATTTTTGATTTCTAATTCTTTTTTAAACTTAATTAATTACTTTAATTCTTTTTATTCTATTTATCAAATGAATAATATTAAAATTTATTTGATTAGTTTTATTATTATTTTCTTTTTTATATTATTTGTTTAAATTTAATACAATACAATAAAAGTTTACCCTATGTCTGTCACCAGCTGAAGCAATATGGCCAGTGTCAACAGAAATAGTTTGACAGGATGAATGTAATTCAACCCTAGCAGTACATTCAGTAGCATCTTTGACGATACCAACATTCCCTAAAAACAAAATATTACTCTTTAATTCAATGCCATTAATAACACAAAAATGCAATAGATAAAAAAAAAATTGTTATGTATAACCTATACACAATATGATACATATTAAATTAATGCTCTTATGAATCTGAAATGGTAAAAAAAAGTGAGGGAGGAATGTATTTTCAAACAGCAACTACAATTATAGCTATGATGGTACTTTTAAATATAAATATATATTTAATTTAATTAATACCAGAACTATTCATAAGTTATTCTACTTTTTTTTTTTAGGTTACTATGGATTTTTAAAGGAGTGAGGGGGAGGGATTTGGAATTTAGCAATTTAATATTAAAAAAAAAAGAAGAAGTATGAGATCATACCTTTATAAGGCCCACTAGTAATTTTAATAGTTTGACCGATGAGGTCCCTATCCCTCCTCATACCACCTCTTCCACCACCACGTCCTCCTCTTCCACCACCCTGTGGATGCATTGGAGAGGATATTCTAGGTGACATTGGATACCCACCATTGATAGGACCAGTAGCTGGAGTTTGCTGCACAAATATGATAATCACAAAAGGTTTATCCATATGAATATTATATTATTAATGCTAAAAAATATGATAAACTTTACATACTCTATTTCCTCCAGCTAAAACCACATGTCTGGTTTTGCAAACAAATATGCCTCCATGTTCTAAGTAAACATGAGAAAAGAGGAATACAAAGTTCCTGTAGAGATGTTTTACTTCTCCTTTACGACCCTAAAATATAAATAACTAAATAGTAAGTTTTATCAATATAAAAACTAACAATCAATTATACAATTTATATAAAAAAATGAGAATACAACTTATATAAAAAAAGGACGTTACTGTGTACAACTAACTAGGTTCCTGGTTTAAATCCTAATTTTATTTACCTCAATACTTACAGAGTAAAATAACCTAATGGTAATAAGCAATAAATCTAGGGGGAAAAAAAAGAAATCAAGATTATCAGTGTAATAATTGGTAACTGCAAAAATCTCGCTTGTATACATAAGGTGAATTATCAGAACATAAGAGACTACTTGACTAGTTAGGTCCAATGATGGTCCGTCTTAGGCAAGAATAAGGATCTAAAATGAATCTGACGATCTTAATTTCAAGCATTTGAATTGTTGGGAATGGATTTAATTTACTAATTGACATTTAAGAGGAATTAAGGAAGAAATAATCTGCTGCTAAACCCTTCAAACTATGGTCCACAGGCATAACAAACTTAATCCTGGCTCACTCCTTCTAGAATACTTATGCTCCCAACAGATATAAAATAGATAGAAACTAGACATTGAAGAGGAAGAACCCTAGCACAATTGAACCCCAAAAAGCTTGTGCGGAGAACAAGAGACCACTGAGCACATTATATCATAGCTTACAACCCCAACGAGGCACTGAGGACCAAACTACAGTGAGAGATAATTTTTGAAGTTCTGAAAGGGGGTGATTTCAGCTAATGGCCAAGGAGAACTACCTGAATTTCAATGACTTTGTGTACTAGTGAAAGAGAACTGTATCCCCAACTAACTTTTTCTAGAGGATAGAGGACTGTAATGGTTCCAGAATGGCAGCTGGACAAAATAAGGGTGAGCATTGCTTTACTAGCATTAATGGGTAGTTACATATTTACATGCAATGTCCAACCAATTCAAACACTCATTTACCTAAAAGACAGGTCACAGTGGAAAATATCCAGCCTTGAGCACCAAGAAAAAATAATGAAAAACAAACCTCAAAGTAACAAGACCATTCATTTTATCTGGGTTTAAAACCAGTTAAAAAACAAATGAGGCATTTTCGATAAAAATGTGAGTTAGTCAGTGAATAATCTCTAATATCTAGTATATAATGAAGAGAAATCTAATACTTACAGAATGTATCCCATCAATAACCTTCACAACATCTTTTTTCTGAATTGTATTGTTTTCAGAATCCAAAGATACTGCGTTTCGGAATTCCTTTTTCTTGTGAAGTGCTTGTGGTTTGGTGACAACTACTTTACCTTGCATGCTAAGAACATGAAAGTATTCACGTTCCAACCGAACGATCACCCCTACATTTTGAGGGCTGTAAATAAAGTTTTATTGTAATAGTTCAGTACTTAAAAAATATGATAAAACTATGGAACATTCATATTCTATCAAAACAATTTCATTAAGATGCAGTAAAATATTTCATCAAGTAATATTTATTCAGCAAGAGTGGTAAGGAAAGCTAGGTAAGTGGAAACACACTACATTTTTATACAGTAAAAAAAAATAATGAAGTACAAAATATTTTTAAAAAATACCATATACGTATAATAGGTAGAATAGTAATTATTATGTAATAAGATAAATTAAACACACTAATATATTGATTTACGAAGTTACCATTAAAATGATTAAGAACAAGTAACTAGGCATGCTTTTTATTATATGGCTACTGCTACATTCTTGTTGGTAGTGGAGTGATGTTATAAAGACTAAAGCTTTCCTCAATAAATGATCTAATGGGACTTTTTTATTCCAAATTAGACTGATAGTTCCTGAAATTAGCACATCTAAACAAACAAATTCTTCAGTTTTGTATATTATTATAAATCTAATTGATTATTAAGTATTTATTATTATTATTTACTGCTAACCTGAAGAAACAACTTTTTGTCATAACTGTGTAATGAATATGATCATGATGGTAAGATTTATTAACAAAGAGACAGAATAGAAATGAATATTTGAACCATGTTAATCGTGTTGAGAATGTAAATAATAAAATATGTAATAAATCACAACATATTAATAATTTTAATGATGAAAATTGACAGAATTTAAATGTTTGTAATAAATTGAGTCATTGCATCATATATCACCCAAAATAGTAATATTATAACAAAAACGTCTATTAAAATATTTTCCCAGTCTTCTACATGGTTATTAATAAAACTGCCTAAACTTCTACTTGAATCACTGATAAGAGGTTTATTAGTATCCTGCTCCATTATAGTGTAATTCTAATGTATCCAGTTTGAATTAGTATGTGTACTGAAGAAGTACAACACGATTTTTGTTTTAGAACTAATGAAAACATAATAAAACAAAATTAAATTAAAAAACAAAGCACACAAAAAAAAAAAAACATGTGACTGAAAACCATTAAACACTCATGATCACAACTAAAAGATTCAAACAAATCTTCCCAAAAACTGGACCTTCCGTTTTCTAGTTATGACTATCTTTTTTTTTAATACTGTTATTTAATACTGTTATAATATTAAAAAAGAACATGAGTTAATATAATAGATAGAAACAAAAGCTGTTAGAAAAAAAAATAGGAAAATTCTGTTCAAAGAACTATTTATAATCTATTAAAAATTATAAACAAATAAAGATGTTATATTTGAAATATTATCACTTTTATCAAAATAAGATGTAATAACTAATAGGAATATATGATATAACACCATGAACGACAATAGCAATGTTGAGATAACACCAGATAGAGGTTAAATGAAAGTGAAAGACACACTTTTTTGTACCAGAAAAATTTGGTCTCACTCCTCACCGGGGCCAGAATTATCATTATGAAAAATGTCTTTCCAGTTTCTTCAGGAGTATTAATTTAGAAAATCATCCAGTGTGCTGGATTGTGAATACTTTAATGAAGAGCCAAAAGTCAGTACTTAGGTATTAGATAACCTAGAGTATATTTTTATTGCTGTAGGTTATAACCTATCATATTATTATTATTGCTTTATTTATATCAATGACTGTTGAGAAAAGTAAACCCCCAATGGGGTTAATCCAATAAATTACATTAACCTTTCCAGTCACGGTCAGGATAAAAATTCGCATAAGCACAAATCAGTTTATTAGTCATAATCAGTACGAGTGGTCTAATACTTAAGTACCGTACAGTTTTATAAATTTCACTTTGTTTGAGTAAACAAGCTAATATTAGGCTTTGGTAATTTTGCTAAAAAGTTTGATTCATTTGTGAGTTTCCCTAAACACTCTATTAGTATTATATGTTTATCAGATGCCTAATTGTTGTAAGTGTAGGAAGGTTGTTTTAATTTTTAATGTATCTGCCATTAAGTCTCAAGATAGCAGGATAACCATTTAATTGCTAAAACGTTTTTTTGTGGCTCTAACTAAAAACAATTAAACCTAAATTAATTCAATTGAGTCATTTTTCTATAAGTGGAAAAAATACTCATTTTTCCAATTCTCAAACATTTTGTTTTAAGGTGGCTGATCACAGAGAGTTAGATATAGTTCAATACTTTCAAACAGTTATATAACAATATAATTGGATCTACTTTCTCTCCTCTTTCCAATAAAGTAAAACCTTCTCAAGTAATAACGATAGATTAGCATGGATACACACAATATAAATAAAATATATGCTTACTCTAACTGAACAAGATCTCCCCATTGGAATTGACCAAGAGAATCCACTCCAGTAGCCATATCTGAACAAAGTTGTAAATCTCTAGGTAATACTTCCAATTCATGCATAGTCAAATCGGAAAACAGCACTACTCTATTTTCTTCAACTCGGACAATGAGTCCTGTGTCTCCCTCATAACGTCCAGACAAAACTTTGACGTGGTCTCCAAGCCGGAAATATTTTTGCAATTCCTGAGCTTGAAATTCTAAAGGTTCCTAAAATAAGCATATATAAGTTAACAATTATTTCTTTTTATCTGCTGAAGTTATTAGTAAGAAAATATATAAAAACAAATTGCAATGCCTTCAAAAACAACTCTAATGAAATAGTTATATTTCCAATAACTCACATTTGAAAGGACTGGTGATTTTTTTTAAATCATGAATTATTTGTAAGAAAAAAATTATAATCATTACATATATACATTGATTAATGAGATTATTATTGGAAAAGGTCTTTACATAATAATGAAGGTTGAAACAAGTTTAATTTAAATTGAAAGGTTAAAATAATTGTCCATGTTTGAATTAATGTAATATCTTTTCCTAGAAGGGGCTACAAATGGAATTCCAAATGATAATTGTACATACATAAAATATTGTCAATAAATTGGTATTCATCAAGTAATAATTCACTCTCTAGATCTGATCGCCCCCCAGTGGTCAATAATGACCATTTTAATGATTCCTGATTTAAGGTATACTCTCTAGTTAATTGTATACATATTAAAAATTTTCATTTTAATATAAAAGTAAAAAAAAAAATCTGCAAATAAATCATCAAGAATCTACTGTACTTAACATTATCGCAAAAAAATATTAATATCATTAATATAGAAAACTAATCCTAAGAAAAAAAATATAATAATTCAGAAAACAATTATTATACTGGAAATAACCAGGTTTTAAATATTATTCTTAGCTTCTATTAGAAAAGATCCTCTTCATTAGAAGGAAGTATTGTTCATATAATAAAAACAACAAATAGTCCATTCACAGATATAAAATCCACTAAATTAACATCATATTGTGAAGGAATCATATGTAACGATGGGCATTTATTGCTTAATAAATATATTAAAATCATAATATGGATATTAAAAAATGGACAAACTTTCCGAATACCCTATAACTTTTCATAATAGGAAATTAATGCTATGTACTGATAAAATTTGTAGCTGCATTTATTTTTAATGAATTCATTTTAATACACTTAAACTTCAAAGAATATTCTTGTTTCAAAGACATAATTCTAAATGATCAATCATTTCATTCTACAGAATATTAATCAAGATGATATCTGATTAGACAGTATTACTTGTGCGTTTAAATTTTCACAGTTCAAAAGTGCAGTTCAAGACCTTTCTAAGTAAATTTTGCTTAAGATGATGCCAACATTTCAACTAGGTTTAATATATTTTACAAACTAATATGTATCTTACTTACTTTGAGCTCCTCGTGCTTTGGCATAACAGTAATAAGATTTCCGTTTATGGACAGGACTTTACCCTGAAGGTTCATCAATTCACCAAGGCAAACTTCTACATTGTCTCCGGCTGAAAAGGTGTGACCTGGGCCAGTTTCCTTATTAGCAGAAATTTCAAAGTCAACAACTTCAGGAGTTTCTTCAAATTTTTCAAGCTCAGATAGTGTCGGTTTTACACCTGAAACAAACAAATACAAGTTAATATGAGCCAAAAATAACAATTTATTTATTATCGCCAATGCTTCGGCCAGAATTTCAGGTCTCTAATAGTTGTTGGAACCTGGCTCCTGACATGGCTGACATGACTCCTGACTCATGAAGGCCTAAAATTCTGACCAAAACATTGGAACTAATAAATAAGTTTTTACTTATTCGTTATTCACTGACCGCACCCCTAACCATCTTTTCCATAAAACCTTATAATTTTTTTTAAATTTAAATTCCATCAATTGCTTGTTGACATTGATATTGTTTAAAATTTGAGCTATACTCTATAATAAAAGTTAAATAATTTTATTTATTTTTTTTTTTTTTATAAAAATCCAAAAAAGTAATGTATTTAATGTACTGGAATAATATAGTTGAATTCATACTCACCATCAGCAATGATAGCACTCATAGTGAAGTTTTTGTAAAGAAATCCTTTTCTGCTGTACCTATTCCCCTCAAAAATAAGAAAATCACCATCTGATGTTACCTCTCCACCGATCTCTCTTACCGCACCTTGGTCAAAAGGTTTGGCAGGTGGCTTCCTCTTCTTTTTCCTTTTCAAAGCTTCTATATCCTGAAATTATATAATTGTATTTAATAAAAAAAGCTACAGCATTCTTAATCTAAACATATATTCAGCAAGTTTTAATTAAAAACAAACTTAAAAAGCAAAAAATTGAAATTCAAAGAAATATATATAATAAAGTATTAAGTACCCATGAAATGAAAGAAAAAGAAATTACCCTTTCACTTAATACAGGTAGAATAAGCGTTTATGATATTAAATAAGTAAATAAAAACCATTTATAACTTTATTAGCAATATTAACTGAAATTACTTTTGGAATAATATAGCAAATATCAATAAAAATAATAAATTTCATTCATTTTATGGAATTATTTTATATTTAAAAAGTAAAACTGTAATTCGGAATTAAAAAATTTTCTTTAAAACCATAGACTTCATTTTAAACAATATTTATTTTGAAAGTAAAAATATAATGATATTGAAAAAAAAGACGTAGTTACTTAATTAAATGACTAAAACATCAAATAATATTTTGAACCAAAATGAAGGTTTCCATAAAATTTATACTAAGAATATACCAATTAAACTTTGTTTCTCCCATAAATACTAAGGATAGGAAATATGTAAGAAATGATTTTTTACCTGGCTTGCCCTTAGTGCACCTCTTGGCCTAGTGTAATCTATGCGAGGTAGCAGCTTAAGATGGACTTGATTTTGAGCTAAGTCAACATAATCAACCTGGGCAATATCGTCCTTATAAAGTCCTGAACATAGATTAATATAAATTATTTTAATCTACAATTTCTCATTAGCTGCAACCATGTCTTTAATATAATCAATTAATTAAGGAAAAATATATACCTCGTCGTAATCGGACCCATTGTTTGGGCCTTAAACCAGTCTGTACCTTAACTACTCTAAGCACATCTGTCATTTCTTTTATAGGCACCAACTGAAATATCAAATCCAAAATTAATTAATTATCACAATTTAATCATCAACAAAAAAGTTAATAACTTTGTTTTTATCGTTTCAATTACAGACTACAATTTAAAAACTTATAATGATAAGAATAAAATACAATCTATCAATTGAACAACGCATGTTCCTTTGTTTTTCACTAACAATATATGATGTAATGATATATACTAATTTTCTAGTTTGAGAAGTTTTCTTCATTCTTAATGTGAATTCTTCATCAATCTGTATGTAAAAGCATTTGAACAATCAGAAACCTATTCGATCACACAAGAATAAAAATGGATCAAAATGTTTGGTTAATGATAAGACAATTTTCTGTTATACTCGTTTCTGTTCAATCACTTTACTGCCATCCTATAATTTTTTTACTACAATTTAAATTGGCTATTAATAAATTTCCATTAATGAAATAAATCAATATGTTGATTATTTCTAGTACTACCATATCATCAGCCGAAATAATGCAACCCAAGAAGGCTTTGTTTATTATAACTAACCAAACTGTAGTCCAGATTTTGCTAGCATTGTAAACGTGAAACAACGAAAAACTATTTATTTTTATTTTTGAGCAAAAAATCAATCTTCAGTAAAAATGAAAAGTGAATGACTAAAAATATGCTGGTATATGGGCAAACATTTAGGGATAAACATACTAAACTAAGTTGGATTAAGAAAGACTTATCTTTTGTAAAAAAATCCAGACATTACAATCAGGTTATAAAAATGTAAATCTTACACTAAGGAATCAAACAAAAAATAAGAGACAACTTTTACTCATAAGTAAAGATGTTTAACAATTCAAGATTACCTGCTGTTTCCACCATCCTACTCGAAGCGTTCCAACATTCTGGATAGCCTGAAGAACATGAGCTTGTTTAAAAGCTTCAATATAGACATAACCCTTCACACTGTCCGGAGCCACGACTGATTTTATTTGCAAAGGAGTGTCAGTATTTTGAAATGAAATAAATTTTCTCATGAGTAAAAGAGCAGTAGATTTTTCTTCTCCGATACGACATTTGACCATCCAAATATTAGGATCTCTATAAAAAAATTCATAAATAATTGAAAATCAACAAATAATATTTACTTGAAGAAAGGACTAATTTCTTGAATTTCAGACTTGACAAGCAACTGAAATAATGTGATTTTTAATTTTTTTATTTACTATAACACAAAACCAAAACTAACTATAACTGTAATACAAAATTAAATGAAAAAAGAAAATTAATAACTCACTTGACACTAGGTAATAAAGTGTGCTGTGTAATTTCATCAGACATATCTTCACCTCCATCACCAAAATGTCGGGCTGCAATTGACTCATCAGCATACTTCTTCCTTAAATATTCTTCAATTTCATCTTCCTTTTGAGAACTAGAAAATTTAAAAAAAAAATAATTAATTTGTTTTCTTTTAAATTTTTCACTTTTATTGTAAGAAACATTCAAAGAATATATATATATATATATATATATATATATATATATATATATATATATTAAGTTCATTGGATTTATATATACTTACTAATTAATAAATTATAGTTTGTGAAATGACTACTTACTCCCAAAGTGTAGTTCCTCTTCTCCTTCCTTCAATTTCCCGAGCTGTTGGTCCCAGCTCTTCCATCTCATTTCCAACAATGCCAATTTCCTGAGCACCATCTTCCCACTCATCGTCTTCTTCCACCTCATCATCAACTTCAGCTTCATCAATGATAAAACCACCAAACCTATCATGTTTCTTCTTTTTTTTCTTGCTTTTAGGTCCTTCATCATCTTCATCTTCTTCTTCATCATATTCCTAAAAGAGAAAAAAATATCAGGAACTGAAATCAATAGAGGAATGGACACTGAAGTATATAAAAGGCTAAACAAATCTTTCCAAAAACATTTAAACATAAAGTTTGTTGTTCTTAAAATACATAATTAAAATTACTACAATGTAATGATAAAGTTATAAGTTAGTTATAATTATAAAGTATTGTATAGATTGTATACAAGAATTAAAATTAAAATCGGAAAACTAAAGAAGGTTCTGGTGTTTTAATAATTAAAATAGAAATATTAAACATTCAGTATAAGTATTAGAGCAAAGAAATATTCCATTGAACCATAAAAGGTATATATTCCCCTTCTCAAAATTTACTAATTACGCAATATTAAACTTCACAGCATAAACCTGAGAGAGAAACAGTATCAGAGGCAGAAATTTAACACGAAACACTGAAAAAGGAACAAAAGACCTGAAGCCTTGTACAAACAGTGAAGTGATAGAGGGAGATGAAAGATTACTGAGCATGGATTCAAACATTAACTCAACAGGACAGTATATTAAGGTCATATTATAACTAACAACTAGCTAATGATAAGAAAGCAAATATAAATATTTAAAAAAACAGGACAATGATAGGAGTGAGAAAATGATATAATATAATATTTAATACTATGTAAAACAAGCAGAGACGGAAATTAGTGTCCAAGAGTAAAGTCAAGAGGTGAGTCATGACAGATAGAATTTTGTAATAAAGAAGAAGGTAGGGATCGAACATCTACATTTGCTATGCTTTAGCATTATTATTATTATTAGATGTTATTACTATTTGTATTTTTCTTGCTTGTTTAAAGAGAACAATAAACCACTTAAAAATAAACGTCCTTTTCAAAAATTTTTATTATACTCCTACAAAAGTTTACTAGCTTCTTCATTGGAAGGAATATTTAACGAGTTAGTTCAGTCATATATTAATATAAATGGCCTTAAAAAAATTTACAATATATCAGTTCAGTATTGTAATAAACTGATGTATAAGGTTATGTTGCCATGATAGCAAAATATCTGGCTCAATTATTAATTTTATTAACTCTTATATTTAAAATATAGTGTAATTAAAAGTGAACTAACATCTTCATCATCTTCTTCTTCCACGTCAGAATTTAAATCTTCTCCTTCAGGTTCTTCTTCACCCTCACTTCCAGATTTTTCAGGTCTAAAAAATCATAATTATAATGTAATTATATGCTTGAACAGTTTTTTATACAATCTAGGTATATTTAACATAGTACAGAGAGTAATTTGACCAATGTTTAAAACAGTACAGCTACCAGTGAATGATTGGTCCAATGGATAACCAAGATAACTTTTTTTTTTCTTTTATCATAAAGATATCTTCGAAGAAAAAAATATGTCCTTCTTGTTCTACTCTAATCCACAATATATTTCACTAAATTAAAGAGATAAATTTGAAAAATTAAACTTCATATCACTTCCCATTTCATCATAAATGCTATCATTTAGCATGAGTGACATCATTTACCTAGCACCTCTTTTATTTTCAACAGTATTTAAATGAGTAAAATTTCTACATTATATAAGTATTTTACTAATTGGAGAAGATGGATTTGTTCATTAAACAAAATAAAAAATCATTACTACAAAAACATACACTACTGGGTTAATGACATCACTGGTATCCATGATGAAATAGTGAGCATTTTGGTGGAAAGTTGTAAGATCAAATTCAAGTCCAATAATTCAAGCAAAAAGCTTGATAAATATAATACAATTGAAAACAAAAGACGATACCTATTATCCTCTTCAGCCTCTGAAGCACTACCACTTCGGCTCCCACTACCACTTCGAGATCCACTCCGGGAACGGCTTCGGTTTCTCCCTCTTGACTAGAAAAAACAACATAGCAGCATATCATTATTATAAATTACAATAACAAACAATTATATAAAATAAATAGAAGAAAATAATTGACATATCAACAGCATACATTTCTACTTCCTAAATCGTTAATTATAATCGAACTACACTTCTGGAAAATTTAATAATAGAAACATATTAATTACAAAAAAAAAGATTAAAAAAAACAATCAGTAGATACCCAAGTTGAGCAGTAGTATTTTTTGTTATTTTAAGAAACTGACAATATTTTTTGAAGAAATTATTATATTTATCTAGACCAAATACTTATGACAGAACCAAATTATTAGTAGCAAGCTACAATAAACTGATTTTCAACATAATTGAATTATATTTAATAAATAACTTATTTTGGTTAAAAAAAATTGTTAATGGTTGGAACAATTCAAGCTAAAAAAAAAACTTGTGGCAGTCTGGGGGTTGGCTGATAAAAGCAAAACATCTGCAAATGAAATATTAAATCAGAAAACCTAAATTAATTTCCTCTCATCATGTAAATACAAGAATATCAAAGAATTAAGTCTTTCATCAAGGCACAAAACACTATGTTTTTCATAACAAACATTGATGAACAGGGCATAAGCCTATGTAAAAAAGACATTAATAAAAATGCACCTTTATATGTAAGTGTATATGTTTGGAAAGTAAACAAACAACTTACAAATGCAACTAGCTAACAGAATAAACAGTGATTACAAATATTTGTAATATTAAAAATATAAGCAGAACGTCAACAAATTCGCAGGACCTGTAGCACCAATTATAACACTTCTTCTTATAACACATCTTGGACTGTCAAATTTTCATAATACACGCACCAACAGGGCAAGACAAGATTTGTACTTAATACAAACTGATTTCACAATCTTCATGAAATTTTAAGTTAGCAGTATCTACCAAAGAGTGCTAACCTCTCTTATATCAGACAAACCTATTATTTTAAATTAATTATATATAGAGAATTGACTATACATGAATTAGAAGGAGATAGTCCCGGTTACAGTCATGAAAAAAAAATTGTTTATACCATAACAATTAATACAAGAATACAACATACAACATAAAATAAATAAATAGTAGAAACTATATTTAATTGTTTTTCTTCACTGCAACCAACACCATATTCTTCTATATTAAATTTATATTTTAGGACACCTACTAACTACCGGGGTCTGATTGACAAGTGTGATTGTCAATAGATAACAGTATTTGGTACAGGTATGTATGATTTGTAAATAATTTCCTTTCTTATAAAAATTATTAACCAAAATTCAATCCTATATGCTATTCCATACTTTCCTTTAATCAAAATTGCACAAATATTTCATTATTGCTATAATTACTTTGAAACTTTAAAATAACAGCTCAAATTGATTCATTACAACAAAATACCGTCTGGTTAAGATGAAAAATGAATACTTCTATCCTAATTTTATAAATCACAATGATCAAGAGTAAAATATCACATTCTGTAAAGATAGGGGAAATAACATATGGGTATGCTTAAAATGAGATGTCATGTATTAAAATCCATCAAGTAAAAACATATACTGCACCTCATTGTCACTTTCATTATCACTGGCTCTTCCTCCACTTCCAGCATCACTTTCAGCACCACTTCCAGCACCACTACCTGCACCACTTCCACCAGCTTCACTCCCTGCAAAGCTACCAGCTTCACTACCTTGATCACTATCGTAGTCAGACATAGCAGGGAGGCAAATTTAGTTATTCTACAACGATTAACTAAACCCTGTTTGTTTGGGTTTATGACAATGTTTAAATTAGATCAAAAGTGGAATTAAAGTTTCAACAGAACGTTCAGTATTTCCAGCAATTAATTTAAAAAATAAACCTATACTTCTCAACCGCTCAAAAATAAGGAAATAAACCACCAAAAGTTAAACAACCGCATACAACACTACTAAAAGATCCCTTCCCGAAGACATGACATAACCTACTTTCTAAGAGAACCATTTGGAATATAGATGGCAACCATATATCGATATGTTACTACTCGATTTCAGACAATACATTTAATGCATTATTTCAGATTTCTTTATCTTTGTAGTTATAAGTTGAAATTAGCGTTGAATAGTTCTTTTTGCTTTCTTTCATTCTGAAAGCCTTGAAAAGTGGGGCAAAACGTTGGATCATAATAAATAGCGTATTTACTATTTGGGTTATTTTGACCAAACCCGAACCATCTTCCCTCTATGAAACATTTTAAAGGTTTCCAAGATATTCTTTGGGCCATCCGTTGCTCAGAGGTTAGCCACAGGTCTATCAGTGATCTGCGGGGAGCGCCGGTTCAAACCCGGCCTGAGACGTTGACTTTTTCATTGAGTGGTGGTCTCACAAAATGAAAAACTTGATCCACCCCATGGTTAGAATAAGTTGGTGAATTGGTGGTTATCTTATGTTGTTTCATACGACCAAACGTTTTAGATATAAAGAAACTAATTTGTGTCCACTCGATCAAACAGTTCGTTTGATTTGATGAAATATTCATCCTTTCATCTAAGGAACTTTGGTCCTATATAGATTTCAGATTCAGTCCCCTACTTTCCCTCACACATGAGTAAACGTATTTTCCTCGGTACGAATTTATGGATAATGACAAATTGGTGTAGTATGAATTACATAAGATTCCATCAACTGCTTTTGCTCAGGCATGTGATAAACCACTTTCTATTGGTTATCTACCGAAATAAAAAAAAAAGTATACTAAGTACATAGAATGAAAAAATAATTTCTTTGCAGGAAATATTAAAATATTGTTTGAAATAAATGAATAAAACATTGTTACTGACATGAGAGTGAAAGCTGTTTATTAAAAATTTAAAAAAAAAATCATAACACCAACCTCCCTTCACTTCGCTTTTTCTTTTTTTTTTTTTAGTATTTAGTATAAATCACATTTTACTTATTACCCAATTTAAAATAAGAGGAAAAAGCAATCTTAGTGGCTTAGCTTTGCTGCTCTTGGATCTTTTTTTTAAAATAACTAGGTTTGATTTTTGTTTTTACTTACCTATATCTGCAATATAGAGTAAAGAGAAGTATTGCGACTGAGAAAAAAACTGTGTGCATCAATTTAAAAAACGCAACAGATAATTACATAATGTTTTATTATGATTGCATGCAGAAATATGATAAAAATCAACTGACCACAAACTTCAAAATTTTCCAGAGTACTATTTGAATCAATGCATCAAACAGCTTTATGTACCACTAAGTTAAAAAGCATTGCAGATAGACCATCTTGTCTTACCTCAGAAGTAAATTGTATCCTTCTGCTTTACGGTTACCAATTAGAACCCTGTCTGAGTTCCGAACATCACCATTTTTATCAAATTAAGTAGTTTGAGAGGTATAGTATAAAGTTTCAAGGCATTAAATAGCTTAATTCTGTTAACCCGATCAAAGGCTTGCTTAAAGGTGACACAAATTTGACTTCAGACACGGTAACAAATTTGTTCCTTGAAGTCCAAAAAGTAATATGTCAGTAAAAATGTGCCATATTTTTTTTCCAGTATGAATACGTTCTCCAACCTTCGGGAATAGAAAAAAAAGATTATTTCGAGAAAGTTCAATTAAGAGGGTATATTCGTATTTAATTATATATAAAATAGACATGAAAACACTGAGGGACCTTTACTGAACTGTGTTGTTGGCAGAATTTGTTTTTCACTTCCTCAAAACTGGTAGGTGAACTTTGTGTTTATGTAAGAGATAAAATAAATTAAACATTTTCATTCGCATCTCACTTTGAAGACATAAAGGAACTAATTTGATTGACAACTTGTAATTAGAGCTTAGATTCAAACATCGCCAGATACAATGCAGAATTCGGATCACGTGAACAAAAAAACTTCTCTAAGCCCCCGGCTGAGTGTGCAATGTAGTCATTGCCGCGAAATACTACGATGTTGTCTATTATACACATCCCGGCACCAATGTAAGAAATAAGGTACTCTACACCAGCAGGTCTCGACAATACGTGTTGAATAGGTTAGGTAGCTAGATAAGAGATTAATCAACAAAATGATCGGCCGTAAATCCTTGCAGGATGGAAACTTCACCCCGTAAGATATTTACTTACGGCCGTAAAGAAGTTGGGAAGTCCATCAAACAATTGATGTAAATCCTGACGAAGGAACTGTGGGTATAGGATAGAGAAGATATCTAGGGTAGACAGAATAAATAATACAAAAAGCTGATCGTAACATAAATTGTGATTGAATTTTCTTATCCTCTAATGCGCATTTCTTAAAGCTCCCAAAGGAGAATCTCTCAACTGAATATTCACAATAGCGCATATTAAATTTGTATTTGTCATAGTTCTAGAATAAAAACGCCATCAAGAGAAGCTTCCTATAATACTTAGCTTTAAGGAGATCAGAAGATTTTATTATAATCTTTATTGATTCAAATAATACGTTTAACAATATTACAACATATGATATGACTATTACATTTGTACAATAAAATACTACATAAATCAATGTCCAACCTTTGTCTGATGATCATTGTTCATGTCTAAGCTGATATGTCCTGTCATTTCAGTCCATAGTGGTTCATGTGGCTCTAAGTAGCTATAGTATAGACCAGAAGACAATGGTGTCCTACATATGTTTTTTATCGATTTCTTAAAAAGTGTTACTAAGTAAACATATAACTGTTTGTAACTAAGCTACTCATATATTTGTAAAGTTGGGTTGTAATCATTACAGGAGTAATTTAATCACATGTTTCAGTTGCACTATGATTACAATAAGATAAACATTAAATAACCCAAAACATAAAAAATTAGTGGTTTTGAAGAACAACTAGTTACTAAAATTGTAAACCACAATTACAATTGTTTAAGTAATTGCAATTATTCAATACAATTACTTTTTGATGCTAGGTAATTGCAATAACAATTACTTTTTGACTCTTAGTAATTGCAACTACAATTACATATAATTTAACTCATATGTGAATTGTGCGCAATATATCTGGATACCATTTTTTGAAATTTTGAAGCCATTGTAAATCAGATTTTTTTCTATTTTGGTGTTAAATATTTGTAATTACATTAGTTAGTAATTACAAATACTATTTCTCCCCAATATATATATATATATATTTTTGCCCAACTCTGTATGTTGGTATAAGCCAGGATAGTAGAAAAATAGCTCACCTGACAAATCTCTACAACTCCTGTCTCAGGTTGGGGTACTTCTTTGAGTAATGAAAATGAGCTAGCCACTTATGGCTATTGAAATCCACAAATGGATCCTAGTCAGTCGACTACAGACTGACCAGCTTACTTCAGTTTAGGAACGAGGTTTTTGAGAAAATTATCCTGCGACCTATTGCTCATTAATTGTCCTCATCCCACTAGAACTGACCAGTCTTTGTCAGTATTGCCGTCTGGCAAATCTGGAGACAGAATTGAATGAAAAACGAGGCCACTACGGTTTTCTCAATGGAATGTGAGGAAGATTTTGAGACTGTGATCAATGAACATGTAAGACACTTCACGAAGCTGTATTAAAATATGTCTTAATCTGTGGAGTACCAGAACGGTCTGTGCTATCCCTAGTAACGTTTTTGAGAGTAAACAGCTGTTGGAGCGAAAAATAGAAAATCTTATGTAGCAGCTTATACTAATGATATAGCCATTTACAGTTTATTAATGAATGCTGAGACGACTCTAAGGCAGGGAGAGAGGTCCAGTGAGAAGATTAGAAAGATGTTGGAAGGGTTAAATATTACAATTAATCCCAACAGACCTTCTCTTTCCAGATGAGTAATGAATAAGTGCACTCCGCCTTAAGTCTGTAACGTAACAGGGAGTGATAACAGGCCAGCACGCCATAGAATATGCATGGATGTCACCCATGACAGACACCTGACATCATCTTGCCACTGACACACGAAAATCAGAATGATTAGGACAAAGTCTAGAAAATACAGTACCCATTAGTGTAAAGAAAGCTTTGTAAGACTTGCTGGCTAACTAAGGGAAACCATTCTCTGATGTTAAGACCAGTTTCCCTCAGTAGCTTAGCCCTTATTGCTTCAAACATGATGCAGATCATGACAACATGCTCAGCAGTTTCTGGAATTCCACAACTGGGGCACATTGTGTCCTACTCGAAGCCTTGAAGCTTGGCGAGGAATCATTCATGCCCAGTAAGAAATTGTGACACAATAGTCTGGGCGGACCCAAGTTCAATCTAAAACTATCCAGTTATTGATCATTCTATTAATAAATAATAAATACTATATCATCACATTAATAATTTTTTAATTTATAAAACTAATTAATATTAGTAAGAATTACAATGGAACAGAAATTGCCATGCATAACAGATTATACCACAAATGAACAACATAAGGTTCTGTAAAATAATAAAAATATGAATTATTATTATTGTTATTTATTTTAACAAAACTATTAATGTTATTAAATAAAACAGAATAATTACAATAAATAAAAGTTATGAAAAAATTAATTAATAAAATATAATGAATAAGTTAATAAAATGAGACAAATGAATAAAAAACAAAGCCAACAATTAAAACTTATTACTATAATACAGTGAATTATTGTTTTCCCTTAATTAAATAACATTATTTGAGACAACTTTTGATTTGTAATAAAAACTAGGAATTTTCAAATCTTCAACATATGCTTTTAAATCTAATGGTATATCACTCAGTGTGAAAGGCTAATAATTACTACAATAAATCTATCATACCTATCATTAGATGTTAGGCAGGTTTAACACAAAACTATCAATATTAGCCACCTTCAACTTTTAGGTTATGTAAGTTATTTTAAATTAACCTAACTTCAATTGAAACTTTGAATTAATAATTAACAATAACAGGATCAAATAGGAAAAACAAACCAATTGACATTATTTTGAAAAAAAAAAAACAACTAAATATTAGTTCATAATTTTTCCTTCCTTTAATTTAAAAAAAAAAATAATGGTCTAAGTGCATATGAGGACTTGATTATAATTTTAACAAACAATGCTTAGACTTATATCTCTTACAAGCTTACTTAATTATAACTGTAATTTCTTCCATATAATTTTACCTATGTAAATATTGTCTTCAAAGTAATAATAACCTCGACTAACAAGTGATCTGCTTGATAAGTTTCAAACTACATAGGTTTATAAGGATTTATTGGAGGATTGTTAGACCAATATACCTCAACAGTAACCATTATTGGTTAACCAATACATCCTAGCAGTTGTAGAGTATATGTAGCTAATGTAATATATGAACGATTCTCATTTTATAGGCAAGTTTTAATCTAACAAAAACTGAAGAAACATTTCTATGTAATAAAATATTAAATTTAAAAATTGCTTGAGTGAGCTACCAAAATACCATTACCACATAGACTCTTTCTATTAAACATTTTGATTTTCCTTTTACCAACAATGGGGTGCATTTAGGAGTCTCCAAACTTTCTCCCTTTATTTTTAAGGCATTACCAGTCAAAAAACAAAATGTAAGAGATTAAGTCTAGAAAAAAAGGGAACATTGGGGAAATTGTTTTTGCATGTAGTGCTAATCTGGAGCTGAAAGACCAAACTCCAGTAAAGAATGGAATTTTTTTGAGGAGCTAACCTTAACACACTTCCATCGTAAACTAAGATGCATACCTTTATTGTTACCATTATCATAACATTTATGAACATGCTATCTTTTAAAACTTTTTCATTTATTTTAATTTAATCATTGGAGAAGTTTGTCAGGGGTGCGGTCAGCAAAGAACAACATAAATAAACAAAACCATATTTATTTATTTTATGCCTACGTTTCGACCTGAATTTCAGGTCTTCATCAGGGGTTAGAAGGTAGGCCTGCAACTGAAACGTCGGCATAAAATAAATAAATATGGTTTTGTTCATTTATGTTGTTCTTTGCTGACCGCACCCCCCGACAAACTTCTCCAATTATTAATCTACGGTCAACTATCTACACCTCATTATTTTAATTTAAATTTGACGATTGTACGTTGTAAAACAGTTAGTAGAAACAATATTTTTTCATGTCAATTAAAGTGATTTAGGCAGACTAAAATGCATGAAAATGACATCGCCAAGTTGAAAATGTGTGACATAACTATCCTCGAATTGCTTTTGCTACCTCCAAATTTTTACAAAGTGCCAATTAGTATTTTTATTTTATTTTCATAATGATTATAAATAAATAATATGTTTTTTTGAATGGCATTCTTAAATTTCTAATACATAAGCAGCCCTAATGCGTACAGTTCATCTTATACCCTATGCTACTTGTTTCCAAATCCTTTAATCTTTTAAATCAGAATTTAATTTTGATTTTAGCCCCTCATAGAAAAATTAACAGCTGTATTTCAATGAAAGGCATAGAAAGGCAAAATGTAAGAACATGTAATGTAAAAAGTAAGAGTATACAAAACGTAAAAAAAATATAAAAACTTAAAATTTTTGAAGTTCAGTGAAAATTATTGAAATGCTACCATCAAAATTGCTCATAATCTGAGAATCATTGAAACACAATACAAAAAAAAAAAAAAAAAAAAAAAAAAGCATTATTAAAAATAATATAAGGTTTAGATTGATTTTGAGAAATATAGTGAAATTTAAATTTACTCATGATTAAAAATATTTAGAAAATTTTACACTATATTGCTTTTAGATAAGGCCTTACTGGTTCTCTCAGAGGCAATAAATATACTTGCTTCATAAATATAAAACTATGTTAAGATGCAATGAAACCCTACGAAATTGGCTACCTTCATGTTTATGGTAGGTGTAATGAATGGAGGTGCGACATCTAATATGGTAAGGTAAGTAGAAGTTATTATTATAAAATTATTTATAAAAATAACCTTATGAAACTACATAAAACAAATGACATAACAAGATTCTAACATTAGTTTGGAAAAGTAGTATTTTTATTTTATTTTATTTACCAAGAAATGGTAATTTATAAGAAAAAATTAACATAGAATTAATTTATGTACTAATAAACGAGTAATCAACAAACAATGAAAAATGAGATAAAAAAATTATCATAACTCAAATCGGGGTTTTGGTAGAACATGTTTAAAAGGTACTATTAATTAGCTAAGATTTACAATGTATACCTAAAAAAGGTGAGGAAAATTTTGCCAAAGCTGTAAATTTATTTCTCATGAAAGGCATTATTGAGAATAAGAAAGACACTGAAGGAATTATTTAACTCTTTAATTGCAAGATAGAATGTCATATTGCCTCAACCAAGTTAACTTTCAATTAATGATGCGAGAGGGACAATTAGCTAGACATCAGAAGGCAAAACATATTTAATGTAAGATTAATTTACTTTGGAAGAAACTGATATTTTCATAAAATTCTCACAATCAATTCAGTAATAATAAGAATAATAATCAAAAATTCATTATGAGGTTTCTAATACAAAGATGGGTGAACACTATAAATAAGAAGTTTTATATAGTTCAAAATTCATAAGTGATGAACAGAAAAAAAGATAATTAATATTCAAACAGCCAGAACATTTCTAAAAGAGACAGCACAGCTCTTAACAATAGGCCAACCAAGATTATTAATCCTACTAACTATTTATTCTTATTACTTTAAAATTCTATCCACATAATTTTTTTTTTTAAAAATATTTTTTATAATTATTATTTCTAATAATTATTATTAATTTTTAATAGAAGGTGGCTAAAATAAGAAAACTAATAATCTTTTTATTTCATTTTTTTTTTCAAAATATGTGTTTAAATGAAAAACTCTACCGTTTCAGAAAAAAATCTGTATCTTACAAAATTTTATAAATGGCTTTCTATAAAAAAATCTATGCACTTTGGTATTGTTCTGTTAGTAAACTCATATTTCTAATACCTTCATATGTAGCGTTCCAACATAAACTATAAAATATACAATTAATTTAATTCATTGTGAAATACCAAAATTAACATTATTTAAATTAACCGCAATGGTATTTAAACTAAAAAAAAAAAAAAAAAAATAAGGTAAAGGAATAGAAAATAGAAAAGGAAAGAAAAACATTAGTTATGCAGGAATAATAAATAAACTTTAGTTTTAGTGAGAGGTAATAAAAACTTTAGAGAAATTCAAATAAAATTATGTGATGTAAAGCAAACTAAGTAATTTAACTAAAATAAATAACTAGATGAATACCCTTTACTTCGGCTTACTAAATTGTATTAAAAAACCTTAATTATTGCAAGAGTTAGTAAAATACATCTATAATAGACAAAAAACAAGCGATTCATTAAGAGATATTTTAGAGCCATTACATTTTATATTAGGACAGACATATTTCAACAGGCACTAAATAGGAAAATGAGTTGTAAAAAATAATTCCAATTTAGCTGTGAGATACCTTATTCTCTCTACAGTCATAAAATAAAAATTACATTTTTTTTTTAATATTTACAGAAGTAATACTACAGTCCTGAATTAAAGTCAATTCCCACAGCCCTCATTAATATAAAAATAATTATTATATGCATACTTATTTTAGCTAATTAAAATTTTGTAATAAAAGCCCTAAAAATCCTAACAATAAAAAATTTATCAAAAGAAATAACAACACTACATAGCCAGAATAATTAAATAATATAAAATTACGGTAAACTCTCCCTTATATGTCATCTGTTAAACAGAGTCCTCCCTAATATAGAACTCACTACAAGAGTAAAATTCATACATTTTTTAACTGTAGCACAAAATTAATTACTAGCTTATTATGGAGTGTTCTTGTTTGATAATAAATTTAATAAATGTTTAATGTATAAACAAATTAACAATAAAATCACATTAAACTTTCATAATAATTGCAATAAAATAGTTACAACTTCAATAAAAACATTATAAAATTAATAATGTTATTTAGTTATCAAAACATGAATATACATGTTTAGTTATTCAAATTGGTGGTTTAATAAATTTGATAAACAGTATCTCATTCTTTTAATCACTTGAAAAATTATCTATGCTTAAAAATTATATTTATACTAAAAGGGAGAGTTTACAGAATAAAAAAAATTGTTTCTAGTTTATTATTATTCTGTAGCAAAGCATGTTATTTAAATACTTAATAGCTATAATTGATGTTCAACAAGCAACAGTGTATCGTTATTTTAAAATAATAATTTATTAATGGCATCGATTTTACTTCTTAAATTAAAACGTTTTAAAAAGAAGATATAACAAAGAAATTAACAATAAGAAAATGGCTGGTTAAGAAAGGAAAATGCAAGCTAGCTCTCTTAACAGCCCTCTCGGATACTTAAAAAATATCAATATAATATACACTAAAATAAAACAGTAGATTTTAAAATAAAAATAACAGTGATAGAATAACTAATGCTGTCAAAATGGTGGAATCCTTCATCTGAGGTAAAATATTGTGCTGAAAACAAGAACTTTTGTATCATGTATTGAATATTTAAACAAAAATATTGACAACTATACATCTACCAACAAATCTAAACTATAATTAATAAATAACACTTTTTGGAATTATCCTAAATATATAATAAATCATTAATACTTTGTAACTAGTAAAAAAATTATATCTCAAGTTGTACTTGATATTAATTTACATGTAAAAATTACACAAAAGTAATATAATATTCAATAACTGTACACCAGATAGAGGGAGCCGAGTATAAAAAATATAATAAAAGAAGCTTTTAAAAATAATTTTCAATGGCAGTACTTCTGCAGTAACCCATGAATCAATCAAACGAATTGAGAAGTGATATTCAGGAATTCATGGTGGAAAACAAAATAATTAAAGAAATTAGAATTCCATTTTTAATGCTTAATTATTAATATTATTTAAGCAAACTTCCCAGAAAATACATACAAATTATAAAAATTGGACATCTACATTACTTTCAGACTACTTTCTAAGGCTTTATCCTAGTCTGAATGATTTATTTAATAAATATATGACACTTGTATTTGTATTGCAAGTCCAGAAATAATTAGTCAATTTTGTGAAAGACAATGTACCCACAATCTAATCTTATTTGAAATGATATATTGACATCTTTTATGAGCCAAGCTGTCAGATATTGGTGACACATTGATCATGATCAAAGAAGATAACTCAAAAATTTATCAATAATTTCTTATACATAAAGAAAAAAAAAACTGGCATAAACTAAAGTAAAATATAACTAAAATAATATAAACCCATCATTTATAGAAATTTAAATTCATTCTGATTGAGCAGCCGTGACTAGTTAAGAGAGCTAAAGATGTTTCTAATTTTTAAATACTTGTAAGACTGAGAAATTGAAACAAAATAATAATAAACTTCTTTCATAGGATCCCTCCAACAACCAACCATTTACGATAATTCAAATCTACAGAATGACTGGATAAACTTGAGCTAAATGTTACACACAGATCAATATAATTAACCTCAATGTCTTTGGCAGTGGTATATACAATATTAACATCTAAAAAAAAGACTAAAAAAAAAAAAATAAAATAATTAAAAGCATCATTGCTTACAAAAATCATTTGGAGTAAATAAACAATATTAAATATAATATTGTCTTGCTCAAATAGTTAATTCTCAGTAGCTCGAAATATCTCCAACAACATAAGCAACAATTGTTGCATGGTCAAGTTTTCCTGGTACAGCAGCTAGTTTCCCACAAATTTGCCTTCTTTTAGCTTGCTGCATTGGGCCCTTGTCAGTGTATAGTTCTTTATCTTCAAGAAGCCTTCTCTTGGCTGATGTTAACCTTGTAACAAAATCCATAATAAGATCAACAAGTTCACGGGCAGATCTACAAGGTGGGCCTTTACCAGTAACACCATTCTTGAGGAGGTCTTCTGTCCTAAGAAGTCCAAGACGATGTCTTTCCTCAGCCTCTACTCCACTCAAACCTAGACATTAATTAAGGTATTACTGATTGTGGAAAAACATGACATACTATCTGTTAATGACATAAAATCAGGTATGGGCTTGACACAGTAAATATGAGTTAGTACACAACAACTTATTAAATATAAAATTATTTAAGAATAAGCTATCACTCAGAACTAACATTGTGAAGTGTTATGTGTAGATTATTCTCATTTATGATTATTCCAAAAGATTCAAAGGCTTAATTAAATATAGTACTTTGTCATTACACGCCAACTGGAAGACAATTAATTACCTCTTATCTAAAAAGCCAATCACTAATAATAATGATGCAATACAAACTGCTTTCAGGAATTCATTACTTTTCAGACTTAGAGCTTTTGCCAAGAAGGTGAAATTCATTACAAGAATTGTAAAGAAACCTAGAAATACATGTTTACCATTGAGTCCACCATAATCTTGAAACCATAGAGCTATCTAAATTGTTTCCTTTGACAAAATAAATCAAACTCTATGGGTGAAAGTCAGATGTATAATTTATAGAAGATTTTCAAAGTATAAAATGTATAATGTTTACCTCTGAAATTAATTAAATGGTAAAAACTATTGTCTACTGCTACAAATATATTTATAATTGCTTGTTCATCTCAAAATTCAATTCACCATTCTTTTACATAAGTCGCAATTGTGTTGCAATGCAACTTTGTAGTCATTGTTCTGTTTTTCTTGACTTACTTAATGATGAGTATTGATTTCAATTTCCTATTATTGGAGAGGCAGAAGATCTTTGGGCTACTTTATTTTTACCTTATATTTAGTTCAATCCGGAAACAAGGAGGAAAATAATATATGAGTGGATTGGTGGGAATGCAATGTATTTGCCTTTAATATACTCTATAATATGAGTCAAGAACGATTCCTAGTTTAAGCTGGTTAAAGCTCAATATACATATATTTTTTCAAAGACTGCCCTACTCGCTATTAGTAAATGTTTTCTAGGTAAGTAAGATGAGTTCTAATCATAGGACATTGGTGGTGAGACGGGAAGAAAAGATTTTTGATGTTATGATTTCCATGAGATAAAGGTAAGATAAGAGAGGACATTTACTAATGGAATGTTCATGGTATTGTGTATAGTGTGATTTGAAATAAATATGTAGCTTGACATAAGACAATTTCTTCAAGGTAAGCTAAGAAAGCCCCTATATATAGCCTCTTATTTATTATTCCCTCTAACTATTTTTGATGTTATGATCTAGAGAGAATGTAATGTCATCATACATCAACATGCTCATTATACAAAAAAGTATTATGAAATTTCTGCAATAGGACTAATGGGGTAACAAGAGGAGGGGAAGGTTGGTACATGTGAAGACCTAATGTGAAGCAGTAGCTGGTTGAGTCACTGGGCTAGGGTTATTTATCTTCTATCTGGTGAAAGATAACGTAGATATCATCCTGGTCCAAAGTTAAATGCAGAGCAATTTTACACATGAGTTAAGTGGGTCAGGTGTTAGGAGGAAATGCTGCCTATGCTTCGAGAGGATCCACACAATAGGACAATATTCAGGTGGTACTGGGAGTTTGTCAGAGGATATTTTAAGCTTGAGGACTCTCTAAGATCAGATCCTCTAGTCTCATTTGTGACTAAAGAAAACATTAATACTGTTCGGAGAATTTCCTGAGACATATGGGGAGTGACCTACCACAAGATAGAGCAGTCTTTGGTGCAGTAAAATACAGAAGTGGAGACAAAATGGAAAAGTCTCTAATGTAGCAGTATAGTGCAGGTGATGAAACTTCTACGGTTTTCCAACTAAGACTCAGAGTAAAGTGTCAGTGTTTAGAAATGAGGATACCTCCATGACTGTCCGGAAATCCAGATCTGTTAAAAAGAGAATGGTAGTGGTAGTTTTTAGTGTGAGGGGAATTTTGGAGCAAATGGTGAGGAAACATAGAAGACTGTCACAGACAAATGGTATACCAAGGAATGTCCCCCAAAAGTGATACAAGTTCTCCAGAAACTTTCGCTGAGCTCAAAAATGGTTCCTTACCATAATAATGCTCCAGAGCATTATTACAAAGTTTGCACAGAATATTTGTGTACTAGAATAAAACTGTTACAGCAACCCGTATGTTACCAACTTCTTGCAACTTTGTGTTTTTTCCTAAGGTGAAAAAAAGGCTAAAATGGAGTGTACCCATATCATAGATGAAATGTGGTAGAGTAATTTTAAAGACTGCTTTAAGAGAACAGGAAGTGCATTTTGTACAGTGGAAACTGTTCAGAAAAATTGTAGGAACTAAAATTATATTGCAAAACTTTCCTTGTGACTTTAATGAGTAAATGCTTTAATATGAATGAGGTACGTACCATTAATACCGAAATGAAGTTTGCATTTTGGAAATTACAAATTTAAGTTTTTATTTTATAGTTACCGAGGAAGTAAAGGTGTGACTATAAAGACCCAAAGTGCCTGGTTTGAAATGTTGTGCATTTGATTTCCTGGGGCAGTTAATATTTATTTCTTTGCGGTCCTAAGAAATGAATCTTGACACTCTCACATTGTTAGTACCCAGTGGCAACTCTGGTATCCGTCAGAGGTAGGCAAAAAATACCGATAGGCCCATTTGTCAGACTATTTCCATCCACCAGTAACCAATACCAATGACGGGCTCTCGCCCTTGCCCAGGAGGCCTCTGCCACCATAGTAGACGATCTGAAGAAAGATGGCTTAAGGGTGAACTCTGCTAAGACTGACGCTATAGTCATGTCATTCCAGAAAGGAAAACAGAGCTGCCTGCCTCAGAAATTTGTAGTAGACGAACATGCCGAAAAATCTCCAATTCTATCCTATACCTTGGCATGACTCGAGACTGTCATCTTACTTTCTCCCATCAGGCCAAGGAGAGACTCAAGATAGGCTGTCTCATATCCTATAGGCTGCACCACCTGCTCACATCTCCTCAACTCTCGCTACGCCTTAAACTGCAGATTTATAAATCCATTATAAGACCTACATTGCTGTACAGCGCCCCTCTTATGAGACAACTCTACAGAACTACAATAACTCGACTACAGGGCTTCCAAGAATCTGTCCTCCATAAGATCGTCCGGGAAACCACGCTCCAGAGGGCCAAAAACAGAGTTATACGTGAAGAGCTCCAACTCCCCACTGTGTCGGAGTATATGGGCCGACGGCACATCAAATTCTTTGATGGGTTGAAGGCCTGGTACAACCCACTTTTCAGAGATCACCCCTCCATCAAGACCTGGGAGGTGGCAGAGCACGGTTCCCTTAGTCGAAGTCCTCAACGAGGGAAGGCCTTAGACTCTTGAAGTCTGAGGTCTAAATTTTCACCATTCAACCAGCGGAATGGCCCCTCCCCGTTCCAATAATCCACTAGCGTAAGCTAACCAAGTTACAACCTTCATTGGACCCCTCACCTAACCTTATAATGCCAAAAGGCAATCCAAGGTACCCTTCACACCCAGCTATAAATATAGCATATCTCCTATATGTACGTACCAAATACCCACTAAAATCTTTACAGGAGGGTATGAAAAAAAAAAAAAACTACTATTAGTATACTACAATTTAAAAAATTTCCAGTTTCAAAATGATAAATGTGAGAATGACCCTATGATATTTTAAATCGAGTAAATCATAAATATTAAATTACCAGCAAATTTTCCAACCACTGGATCTAGATTATCAGATACTCCATCAGAAGTAACAAAAACTATATCTCCAGGATCAACTTCTGTCATTGCACAAGTAAGATTTGCAAGTTCAGGATTGGTTCCATCCACTGGTCCTAGGGCTCCAAGAGCATCTCTCATATCCCTCATTCGATGTACGTCATGAGAACCTTAACATAATTGAACAAAAAATGAATGATGAATAAATAGAGACCATAAATAACAGTAGAATAGTGTACCATATTTACAATAAATAGAGATATAGGAACAACTGTTAATTTTTTATAATTTTATATTAATTTAAATGCGAATCAATGAACAATCAAAAACATAGAGATCCGTTCCTGATATTGCTTCTGCTTCAACAGATTGTGCATGGGTTGAGTAAGTTATTTCACCTCAAGACAACAATATTATTTCTGCTATAACCACTATTCGAAGAAACAAAGGCAATTAACTTCATTTCCAGAAAATATTTTGAATTTAATCCAACAATTATTTATAACATTCAATTGAATATTCAAGTTCTTTATAATTTCAGTGTATTTTAGCAATTTTTCAAATTCTTAAGTATGGACGGTTAAATAATATCATAATTAATATACCTGCTTTTTATAGAAAATTATCATTATAATGATTTATAATTCTTTATACAATGATCATGTTAAGATTATTTAACAATATTACTCAAATGAAGGTAGTTTATCAATACTTCATTTGTACACCATTTTTTTTTTTTTTTTTTTTTTCGTATTAAGATTTTTTATAGTTATGTTGTTGACATTAAAAACCAACTCAACCATCTGACATTTTGATGTTTCTAAAAAGATGATTCCTTATTAAGGAAAAAAAAAGGAATAATAATAAAATAATATATTCATATAAGAATTCATTGTAACTTTTGAGAAATGTGAAATATTAGCATGCAAAACAATTCCATAAATGAAATAGGGTGTATTGTGAAAAGCAGAAAATATGAGTATCATTTATTAATGATCAATAAATTATATTAAATATAATTTTATATTTTAAAATATTCTTTGAATTCATGTTTGATTAAAGTCAACCCTGTGAATTCAGGTGTCCTCCTGAGGCACACCCAGTATCTATAAAGTGAGTGCCCTTAATTGGGGAAAAATCTTGCAGTTGAGTGTGATCTTGAATAAATCACTTCCTGGGATAACCCATGTTCAAGAAATAGTACTTCCTTACAAAGGCACTGAACCCTTAACTCTTCATGGGTTGTAGTTGAACAGAAAAAAAGGTATTTAAATACCATAGAAAAATAAGTACAGTTAAATTGATGAAAGGAATATGGTCCGGGTGCAGTCAAGAAAAACTCAAATAGTAGAAATATACTATTTTAATGAGCCAACATTTCGCCCCACATTGCAGGGCTTCTTCAGGGCTAAAAAAGATACAAACACATAGTTACAAAAGGAAAACAAAAACATAAGTGTAAAATAACAGGGGTATAAAATGTAAAAAAGTAAGATATAATAAGAAAA
>NW_027115142.1:819490-879370 GCF_000696795.3 Halyomorpha halys
AAGCCCTGCAACGTGGGGCGAAACGTTGGCTCATTAAAATAGTATATTTCTACTATTTGAGTTTTTCTTGACCGCACCCGGACCATATTCCTTTCATCTTTACACACGGTCAATCAATAATCTTCCAATAAGTACAGTTAAAACTTTAACTATTGATTTTTTATGCTTATTAATTACATATTTTTTAAATTATATCATTTTTATTTTCCGACTCATAAATAAGTTATAATATAATAGTAATAAGATAATTAAGTTTTATAAAGAGGAATGCAGATGGCATACTCACACTGGCTTTTACCATGGATTTAGATCTATTGAAAGTTAAGACTTCATTGGAGGATGATTTAGCTCTTTATCAGGAATCAAATGTCACTGAATTAAATTTTGAAACTTCTAGACATAAAAGGGGGGAAAATATCATTTTTTAAAGCCTCAGACGCCTACATACATCCTATAAAACATAATTGTAGAAACAGTGTTGAAGTTATTTAAGGTTGCGATTTTCTTAGAAGGAATATTTTAAAGAAAAATATAAATAAATAAAATAAATTTAATTTCCTTTATCTTTGTATCGATTTGTTACCACAGTAAAGAAATTAAATTAAGTTAGATATATATGTACATAGGTTTACAGAGGATATTATTGTTTACTATAAAAATATTTATTGACAATAATGGAGCTAATCAAGAAGTACAAATATGACGAAGTTGAAAATTTTGTGTTATTAATAGTTCATGAATAAATAAGCATTGTATCAAGACATCAATTTAGCTATAGTTTTATTGATAACTAAGTTTTGTACAGCTCTGCTTGAAAAATTATCTAAGTATAGAGTTGTATATTACATAGGAACCAAATTTATGTTTTACCTTTTACTGTTCATTAACTATAAATTATAACTAAATTATAAACTTATAATTTATTTTGAAATAAGTTGCTAGGACATATTTCAATAATACATAATCAAGAGGAGAAACAAGATTTTTTTGCTTTTATTACACAGTAATAAAAGCTAACACATTTACTTACCTTGAGTAATTTCACGAACTCCATGTTTGGGGCTGTATACATATGCCAAACTGTCACCAACATTACATGCACATGCAATGTACCTTTGTGGTGCTACCAAAGGTAATACAAGGACAGTTGTAAGAGTAGTCAACATGCCATCTTCCTCAAGAATAAGATTATGTGCTGCATGAAAAGATCTAAGAAGAGAAATGAATGCATCCTAGAAAAAATAAATAAATAAAAATATTTATAATATTTAAACAACACAAAAAATGCTACAAATACAAGGTCAGAAACATCTTCATTATTGAGCATAATTAAGAAATGGGTATGTAAATTTTAAAAAAAAGAAAAAGATAAAAAAGAGAATAACTGAATGAAAAACTTACAGAGGTAGTAGATAAAGTATGGATTGTTTGATTGAGATAATCAACACATCCATGAACAGCAGCTTTAGCTGCTAAGCTGGCCTTGTGACCCCAATTAACTCCATCTGCAAGACATAGAATTGCGGAATTCTGTCGAGCTACAAGAGCAAAGCAATCAGCTATAGGTTCTCCAGCAGGAATTCCAGTGACTGGATGTCGTTCATACAAAGTTAATGACTTTCCATATGCTCTAAAAAAAAAAAATTGAGAAAGAAATTTTTTAAATTCAATTGAAAATCATAAATTAAAAAAGTATGATTAATACAACAGATAAAAAAGGGCTACTCAGTATACCGTGGAGTAGGACAATCCCAATTGAGAATTCCAGCAACTGGTTCATTACGCAATGGGCTACATGCATTTGGAGTGCTTTCGCATTTCTGCAATGGTACTGGACTTCCAAATTCTGAAGGTGGATCAATCAAATTACAATTTACAGTAGAAGTATTACTATTGGCATCTTTTCCACCTAAAATGATAATAAAAACAAATCATTACAATACTATTATCTAATTATTTCATTTTTTAATAAGTTTAGTTTAAAATTCTTTAACCCAAGGGCTCCCAACCAGTCATCAGTGGACTATAAGCCTGAGATATAGGATATAGGAGATTCCTGCGACACATATTTTGTGAGGACTTATATTAATAAATGCTAAATCGATGCCGTTTTTTAATTTCAGGCGCGTTTTAAATAATGCTTGATTTAACTATCTTAAAATCTGCTCTTTCCGTTTTAAGCTATTTTAAAAGTGATATAGGGCCGTCGCTCCCTGGGGGTCTTAGCGGGGCGGGTCAGGCGGGGAAGGATTGCCTTTTTTATGTTACAATCTCCTCTTGTGAGATTGGGACATGTTGTACGTCGACCAACCTATTCGCCGTAATTGTCAGTTTAAAAAGTCAGATAAGTAAGGCTACCACAGAGGGCAGGAGTGGAGGGTTTCATGCTGTTTTTCAATTTCGGGGGATTTTTAAAAAATGCTCAATTTGACTATCTTAAAAGTCTCCTCTTCCTGTTTTAAGCTAATATTTCAAAAGAGATATAGGACCATCACTCCCCAGGGGTCTTAGCGGGGTGGGTACTGCGGGGAAGGATTGTGTTATGATCTCCTCTTGTGAGATTGTGACATGTCGTAAATCGACCAACCTACTCGCTATAATTGTCTGTTTAAAAAGTCAGATAACTAAGGCTACCATGGAGGGCAACATATTTTTATATAAACAAATACATTTTTATAAACATAAAATTTTATATTAATAACTGTTATTGTTTATGTTCCTTGATTTTTTAGAGTTAATTGAAAGGTTTTATCAGGTAAATATACTATAAAAGTGCTCCAGAATGTACCAGGAGACCTCCTTTGTTCCAGATCAGGAATGGGAGTGGATTGAACCCCCACAAGGTTAAATTTCAGGTTTAGAGTTTGTTACAAAGTCTCAGAGCTGAGAATCACTGATTTAAACTTAAACCATCGAACAACATTTAGGAGAACTTCTGCAGTTAGAATGAAACAACCTGTGAGTGGAGATTTTTGGCCAATTTTAAGGACAAATCCAACATTTCTTTGTTTCTGTATTTCCTAACTATCTTCTCCCCATTAATAAAATGTATTTTAATAAGTATATTTTTGTTTCTTTTTTTTTTTTAAGGTTTTGGCTAAAAAAACATATGGTTTGAGATTTTTTACTGTTCTCAATAAAAAATTCTTGTTTAAAAGAAAAAATGAGAAGGAATAAGGCAACAAGAACCAATTAACCACAAGGAGTGAATCGTTATGATTCAGTCCAGTTAAAAAAATCAAACTTCCTATCGATGGTTCGAACTGAACCATAGAGAAGCACACAATTAATTGTTAACTAAACTAATAGGTGTTATCGGAAATATCGAGTTATTTTAAAAATTTTCTTTATACTGTGATTCGTTAGACCCACTATTCTGACAGAGGGTTAATAAAACAAAAAAAACACTTGGCGCAAAAGCACTAGCACCGAGGGTAAGGAACCCTAATAGTCACTGCTGTTGCAATACTTCACCCAATGGATTAAATGAATATTTTACCCCTCAATTTATTACCAATCATACCAATGGGATAAAAATGTTAATGAAGTCCAACACGGCAATGACCCTAAATACATGGCTAAGATCACAAAAGGCTAGCAGGACAAGGTTTCAAAGTTATGGAATAAGCTCAGCAATCACCAAACCTCAACTCAATCGAACATTTATGGAGAATAAAAAAATACATATGTCCGCAGGCTCTGACGGTAATACAAACCTGAATGAGTTAAGTGAAAAACTAAAATGTAAATGGGTGGCAGTCCTGTGTATCCCTTGAGTGATCAAGAAAAAAATGAATGAGCCACACATTGATAAAAGTTCGAATGTTAATGACATCAGAAATACATAAATTGATCTCATTACTGAAAAATATGAAAATAATATTGGGTTCTAAGCAAAACAGATGACAATGTTCCAACTATAAACTGAAAGCATATAAAAAAAGCAGAAAAAGAAATAAAGCAACAGCCATGTTCTAATCAGGCTTTCAAACATGACCTATCATATAATGAAGATCAACATAAATGGGCGATTTATTATGAAAAAATAATTTTACTGTTATATATATGACTTATATATACAAGTTTTACACTTGTGAAAGTTTTTATTGAGAAATCCTCGAGTGAGTATAAATAATACATAATTATAAAAGGAAGAAACTTCATTACTAATTTTTGGTATAATTTGAATTAACTTTTAAGACTATGATAATGTAAGATTAATAAAACTAATAAAATACAATGGAACAAACTCCTACTTGAAGAAGTATCTTCATCAGCAAATCGAACATCAGGATCACTAATTGATAGATGTCTTCTTTTCTTATTAACTGTTGTTAAGCCACCATTGGGGCCTGTCATAGCTGAAATAACATTGCCAGATACTGAGCCAATGGCTTTAGGGGGTAACTGTTGAGGAGTTCTTCCATGGATGATTTTGGGCTCAACACGATCATTTGGTTGCCTGTTTAACAAAGTAACGTCATTATCCGATCCTTGTGAAACAATAAGCAATTATCATTTTATAAATAATTACCCATTTAAATATTTCTGCATAAAACAACCAGAAGATGGTGATGGCTCCTTTTGTTCACAATTCCTGGTTTCAGCAGGATTGGAGAACTGCCTGATAAAACCTACAAACTTTTGCCGAAAGCCAGGCATCATAATATCACTTCAGTTATAACTTAACGGAAACACATTTCAATTTCGTTTTGAACTTCATAGTTTACATCTTTACGTACTTTCAACACTAATCAGCTGAATGGATTTCATCGTGCTTACAGAAGATAGCAGCACTAGTCATTAAAAAAATATTGTAAATTATTTTTTTGTAAAAGATCGGTTTTAAAATAATGACTAAATTTAAAACTACAACCTTTGGAGGATTTGTAACATGGTTCGTAAAATTAAAAAAAGAATAATTAAAATGCTGATCTAGTTTTTTCTTTACCTGTCACCAAAAAGTTAGTTACTTGTCATAGGTTCAAATTGTGGCTCTGTGGTCTATTACTTCTTTGTTTTGAACTATTGAAGTTATTTCAATTGTTGAACAATATTATCTTAGTGTTCTAGAATTGTTTCCGTTTTTGTTTTTTTGTGTCTTATTATTTAGAAAGGAAATACTTTTCTCACTGAGGCTTAGGTTTTGCTATTTGATACACAGTAATCAAAATGAAGCCATCTGTAATATTTTCTTCATGTACCCAAGATTCTCCGACCAATTTAATAAAATTAATGATAGGGGAGCTTCCTGAAGCTGTTGAATTGGAAAAAGGAATTATCAGCTACCCATGGCATATAGATAGCAAGTATTATAAAGCAGATATTCAGCTTTGTTCAATGGAATCCAAGATTATTAGCTCTCCTGGCTTTGCTAATACTGTCCAGGGTGTTGTCCTTTATTTTGATAGTGAAATACCTAATAGCTTAAAGGTAATTGATGAATGGTTAGTTTTGTTAAAAGAATACCAAGCTGAAATAAAAATTTTGGTTTGTAAACAGTGTAAAGATAAGTCTGAACAAGGAGTAAATAAGCTTCAAGTTCAGGAATGGTGCCTAAAAGAAGAGTTTGAGTTAGTTGAACTTGATCCTGCAATAGATGATGATTATGATAGTGACTCTGATGATTTTCCTGAAGCTACAGGCATAAAGAGAGTTTGTCAAGCTTTAGAAGCACATATTTGGCCCAATTTAGTTTTAAAGGACCGTAAAGAACCAACATGCATGGCTAACCTTTTGCATGGGGGTGTTTGTAAAAGTACTGGATCAGATTTTGAGTCTGCATCGTTCAAACCTGGGGAAGATAACATTGAACCTAGTTTAGAAGATATATGTGATAAAGAAAATGTTGATTTCTGTGAACTTTTTAGTCAACTTGCATCAATGAAGGAAAGGGCTTCCAATATGCCCAGTAATGAAAGGAAGGCATTTGCAGAACAACTAGTTTTGGCTTACTGGAATGCATTAGGTGGAGATGAGGATCAAATTCTAGATTGTTAATTACTATTGTTAAACTAGCAGTATTTTGATGATCGAACATTGAAGTAAATGTCTTTGGTTATGTATTTTTAATCACTTTTGTCTGTATTTCAGCATTCTTTAGTGGGAATTATAATGATTTCCTATTTTATCATTGAAGATTTCTAGTAATAATTTATAAGGAACCTTGGTATGGTTCATTCACAGACTGATACAAAAAATATCTGCCTAGTACATGGCTCAGTATAGTTTCCTCACTATTTTTTTTTTGTTCTATATTATCGTCTAATTTTCTTTTTTGAAATTTTATTGTTCTAGTGATAATCTTTTTTCTACATATAACTATTGCTTGTGTAATAGATTTATGATTAATGATTTGTTGTTTAAGAATAAAATCTATGGGGCGAACTCTTGTTGAAACATAGGTTATCCAGGAAATTATTTTATTGTTAGTGTAGGCAAAAGTTGTAATCCCTAACATATCTCCAATTTTGACCCAAATAGGTCAAACTGTTTTTGAAATATAGTTATGCCAAGAAAAATATGTTTACATATGTGTATGTGAAAGTAGTTGATGGAATTTGATGATATTGACCCATTTGATTAGTTAACCATACCCATAGTTAACTAATTACAAATTTAGGCCAAATTGGACAAGCTGTTTTAGAAATAATGATGTGCCAAAGAAAATATGTTTATGTACACATAAGTGAAATTAACCGGCTGAATCTGATGAAATCATTAGGAAACAGCTATGTACTAACCCGCATAATCCTTTAGAATTTCATTATAATCAGATTAACAATTTAATAGATTATACCCAAATGCAAATTTGACTATAGACAGACATGGAAACCAAATTTGTTTTTTGATGTTCAGAATGACGAATGTGAGTGAAAGTTTATGATTCTGAGGATATAAAATTTGTTTTATTCCTGCATGAATTCAATCCTTCTCCACTTTAGTTAGTGAGGAAGCTAATGAACTGCTGTTACCTGTGTAAAAGTGTTCCAAAAACTTTTGTTTGAATGTATATAAATTTAAGCTTGTTTAAAGTTAGAAAATGTATAGTCTATATTTTTATGTTTACCAATTAAGTATAAATTTCCATGAAAAGGAAGATGGGAAAATTGTTAATTTAATAAATAATGATTTATTTGTGAAATGGTTTTCATATTATTTTCTTCCTGAAATCCATCTCATATTTTTATGAATACTTACTGGTATGGTTGTTCAATTCATTTATGTGAGTAATCATACAGAATTCTTTTACTTGCTCTGTTTTCAACAATTAATACTTTACTATTTAGTTAATTGTTATGTTTAGCTCTTATATCTTTGTCATCAAATTAATTAGTTCTTACACTTAAGAAACTCCATAGTAATAAGTTAGCAGATTATTACAATATATTTGGAAAGCAAGGCAACTCAGTGTGGAAGGTGCTTTACTACAAAGACCTGAGTTTGAATTCAGCTGTAACAAATAATTATTCTGTTATTGTAGCCATGAGTTAACCATGTGGATTCAGGAGCCTTCCAGGATCCAACCAACTTCTATAATCTGGATATCCTAAATTGGGGAAAAATATGGAGTTTGAGAGCATGATCTTGAACATATCACCTCCTTTTATTACTGTTGTTTGAGAAACAGCACTTCCTTATAAAGTAATGAACCTCTGATCTTTTATGGGTGGTAACATTACAAATTTTCATTATAATGCTTTTAAATGAGGAGAAGATGGTTGGGGGTGCGGTCAATGAAACACAAATAAGTATGACTAACTTATTTTAATGTGCCGACGTTTCGGCTAGAGTTTCTAGCCTTCTTCAGGGCTAAAAACAAAACAAGATAACCACAGTAAGTATAGAAAAATAAAAAATATAAAAGAAAGTATAAACAAAATAATTTAACACATACTATGATGTGTAAAATTATAGTATAGTCATAGTATGTGTAAAATTATTTTGTTTATACTTTCTTTTATATTTTTTATTTTTCTATACTTACTGTGGTTGTTATCTTGTTTTGTTTTTAGCCCTGAAGAAGGCTAGAAACTCTAGCCGAAACGTCGGCACATTAAAATAAGTTAGTCATACTTATTTGTGTTTCATTGACCGCACCCCCAACCATCTTCTCCTCATTTATCATCCACGGTCAACTATCTCTCATAATTATAATGCTTTTAGTTCTTTAGCATTATGGATGCAAAATGTCACCTTAAGAGAAGCATTAATTTTTTTTGCAATCAATGTTTTTTCTAGAATAGGAAGATTGTTGATTGGCTGTGTGTAATTAATAAGATGGTCCAGAGTTTATATGAGTGCAGGGTTTATACAATGAAGGAAAATCAAAAAATGGTTTTCAATCCTTTTTTGTTTTCAATTTAGCCATTAAAACCATTCTTTGGCTTTTCTCTATGGCTCCTTGTTACATAGTGCGAAATGTAGGTCCATAATAAATAGTTTATTTTCTATTTGAGTTATTTTGACTGGATCTGGACTATCTTCCTTTTGTTGTCTAGAATATTTGACCCTAAAGCTTTTGGTCCTCCCTCTCCTCTTACAGTCATTATCATTGAATGTGGTCTATAAAACTCATTTATCAATATTACTGTTGTAATACACCTCTAGGACAGTCAAATTAATATTGACCATGTAAGGGAGTTTATAAGGTTAATGTGGAGATATTCTTTTATATATGAAAGAAAATTGTCCTATTGAATAAAATTATCAGTTTAAGCTGTTAAACTAGAATGAATCCATATTTTTATAGATAGGATGTCTTTAATTTTTTAAGTATCACACAGGGTAAACATAGTATTATAAAACTTATTCAATAATATAGTTTTCTCCTATACTAATTCACTATATTTTTTATCATGTACTTTTGCCTATATAGCAAATAGAATTATAAGTGAAAATAATGGTAATGGGTATATTCTATTAAAAAAGTATAAATCTAATAAAATAAATTTATTGGAAAATTGTTGATTGATTGTGTGTAATATATTAAAGGAAGATGGTCCAGGTGTGGTCAGAAGAGCTCAAATAGTAATTTAACTATTTATTGTAAGCCAAGAAGTCCTGCATAGTGGGGTGAAATGTTGGCTCACCATTAATAGTGAAATAACTGTTTGAGTTCTGTTGACTGTACCCATACCATCTTTCTTTTAAAATAAATTTATGTGAATACTGTATAGTAGAGCGATTATTGAGTTATGCACATTAGTTTCTGTATGAAATGTAAAGGTTTTGTAGCCCAAAATTATGACTAATACTATTAATGATCATTAAGAGTTTAATAAAATCATTAATTTATTAATTAATTCAATATATTTGTATTATATGATGAAATATTGCATTACATAATGTAAATGAAGTGTTCTTCATTCTTCAATATTTGAAGAGCTCCCTCTGAAACAGTTCTAACATTTTTTCAAACTTTTTAGAGATAAGAAAAAAGTATTACTTAAGGGCTCTGTTAGGAATTGAGAACTAATTCATTGCCAGCACTAATCAGAAAGAATTTTTTACTCTGAAAAATCATTTTATTAAATTTTGTAATCTTATAAAATTTAGAACCTTTTTAGTGGCAGCTCTTCATTTATACATCCATTTTGCTCATGTTCATCATGCGTACAGAAATATCTTAAGCTTATGTTTTACTACTATAATCTTATTTAAAAATATTTATAATTTTTGATTAATAAAACTTTTGTTCATTTCAACTTGATTCATCTACATTTTAATATTTACTTTTTAATAATTAAAAAAAAAAAAGAAAAGGAAAAATGACAATGGAACAGTTAAGAAATGAGGATAAAAAGGAGATATTTTTATTAAGTATTCTCAATAGTGCTCTTTGTTAAATATGTTATAAGAAGATCATTGACCATATGAAGTAGATTGTAGGAATATAGTTTGGGTAGCAGTCAATAAAGGTACTAAAATAGTAGAAAAAAATATTTATTGTTAACCAAGTTTTGCCCCGCTTGTAAGGGCTGTTTTGATTGAAACAAGGATGACAACTGAGATGACAAAAGCAAGTTTTCACTCTTGTTTTAATCAAGTTAGCCCTGCAAAGTGGGATGAAACATTAGTTAACAATAAATAGTTTTTCTACTATGTTGCTACCTTAATTGACCACCACCCAGACTATCTTCCTACAATCTAAATATATTCTTATTAATTTTCGCCGAGACCATGCTTGCTGAGAACGAGGTGAAGGGTCCAAAGGGTATCCGGTTCAGAAGTTTCAGTCTGATTCCCACCAGGCACATTCAAACAGACTATTAGGCCCACTTGCTGTACCAATAGTAGTAATACTCACGACTCACTTATTTAATTGTGGAAGTTAAATGTATTTTTAATCCAGTTGGTGTAAGTGGTTTTTATTTAATAAAATGGTTGAGATTTACTGTTCCATTCATATACTGAAACTAAGATTATACAGACATTCCCTAATAAAATATATGCATGTACATAAATTAATAACTTAACTATTTACTGTAAAGGTGAAAACAAGTATTCTGGTGTTAGTATTATGTTTATGAAGGATTCAATTAATATATGAATGAACAGTCCTTAACAGAAAAGAAAAGTTTCACTGAATCAATTAGTCAATAGTGGTGTAAAAATTTTCCCTAAATATTGGTTTTGTTTACTGTATTTCTACTATCTTATTGAAATTACTACCCTGTTTTATAACATATGATGATTCACAATTCTGATTTCATCAGTTTTAAATTGAATCCCAGGAAAAATTCTCAAGGGTCCCAAGAATTAGTAAACCCATAAATGCTGTAATTCAGCAACACTATTCACTACACTAAATAGATGTTCCTTCCTGTATTGTCATTATTATAAAGCAAACCTGTCATCACCTAGTCTAGTCTAACATCAAGAAAACATTGATTCTATTGTAATATAACATTTCATTAACTAATTGTAGACATTTTTAAAAACCTATATTACAAATGAGTGCAAGTTGTCCTACAATCCATTTTTCTAATTGATTATGCAAACATTTTTCAATATAAAAATTTCTCAAGTTGTAATAAAACAGAAAGTTTATTCCCGGTTGGAAAATAAGGTCCACCAAAAAAGAAAAGAAATAATTATCTGTGGAATGAAAACGTAGCAGCAGGAGAAACTTGTTAAAAACAAATATATTCTACCTGTCTCTTAATTAAGGATCCTGATTGTTGTTCTGGAATACAAACTAGCCTGTATAGATATAAAGAAATGAAGACCTCTGTAGTTAATGATTGGAGAGAAGAAAACTGTATTCTTATCAATAAACGGATTTATACATGAAATACAGAAAGGCTTAGAGAGTATGGATTAAAAACCTTAAGCTAGGAAATATACTTAATCTTATCCTACTGATTGACTTGTTATAATATCTCTCCAATCCTTTCAAAGATCGATATTCTGAATTTATAAAAATAACTCAAGAAGAAAGCACTGAAATGGGAGATACATATTCAATCAAACTAATTAAAGAACAATATCTCAATCTTATAATAACAGGCACTGTATTAAATCAATGGAAAGCAGGTCATTCATTTACTCTGATTTAAAGAAAAGGAAAATTCTAACTACAGTGGTATTAAGGCTATTCACTTGTAAGATTTGTATTCAAGTTCTGCATGATTCAAAGAATGCTCCTCAAAAATACTTGAAGTACAAGCTGGTTTTATAGCAAATATATTATATAATTTGTTTTTATACCAAAAATATACACACATTTTTGAAAAGGGGGATGCTTACAGTAACAATATTACATATTCGGGCTATTTTCTATTTCTGAAAAGCTAAAGCAAAATGTTCCCTATTTAAACTTTTGTTTGACTTATATGTAGAGGAGAAAATGTATAATAGAGAAATGCTTCAAGGATGGACAATAAAAGTGCATTTTTTATATAATTATTAGATAATTTTAAGATATTAGCAAAAAAAGACATTAGGCACATGATGTATATAAAAAAAAAAAAGAAGTGTTATAAGAAATATGAGGCATTAAATTGAGGGTTATCTACAAGATAGAACCTATCCTAACACCAAGGTGGAGGGGCAAGTTTTTATTTTGTGTGAGCACCACTGAAATAAAAGTCAGCCCTCAGCCTCCCAGGTGTCCATTTAAACTGGCACCACTGCAGTTCCCAGGTTGCAAAGACCTACACCTCAACCCCCTGAACTACAGATGGCCCTAAAACCCCTATACTATTATCAGAAGATGGCGAGGTACTAAAGAGAGGAACCAAAGAAGAGATGGCTAGAGGATAGACAGGAGGAAATGGCTGGATATTGTGTGCAATAATATTTGACTTTCCTGAGTTTTTTTTACAAGAAATCATTAATAAAAAAATTGATTGTAATCATCTTTTTATATTAATAATCTATAATTTTTTAAATGTTTAAACAAATAAATAGGCTTTAATAAGCAGAATACATCATTGATAGGTATTGAATAAATTGTGATGTGCAGTTAAGTACAACTATATTATTTTTAACAATCTGGTTTGAGGTGTCTTAAACACTGCTTGGATTATTCTGGACGTACTTTCCAACAGATTAAAAGCTCTTTCATCATGGTCAGTGACTGAGCACTGAATATACATGGAAGGTTTGATCAATTATGCCCAAACGCAAATTTCACTACATACCGATAGACAAAACACAAATTTGTTCCTTGATGTTTAAAATGTGAAATGTGGATGAAAATTTTTGATTCTGGGGACATTAATATTTTTTATTACCTGAATGAATATAAAGCATCTCTGCCTTTGGTAGTGAGAAAGCAAAAATTACGATTAAAATATAGTAGAGAATATACTTGATTATGTCAATTTATCCTTATCACTATACTTTTAAATTTAAATTATTGGAAAGACTGTTATATCCTGATCATTACTTTGAATACTAAATTAAATTCTAAAAATGATTTGGAAATGTCCACAAATTAGTAAAAGAATTCAAAGAAATATTTGATTTTGTAGTGGAAGAAATTGTGATAAAGCTGCCAACATCAGTAGAATTAGGGGACCAAATGTAATTAATGGACAATTGTGGTTTCAAATTGGCTTCTCAAGCTCTAGGTTTAACGGATGTAGTTAAAAAATTTTAGGTAAAATTTAATTATTGTATCTAATTATTTAATTGCTTAGCAATTTTAAGACAAACATTTTGTATAGTAGCTTATTTATAGAAATAAAAATTAGGTTATACTGTAATGAAAGTTCATTCTTTTATTAATGAAATAATAAATAAAAGTTCATCCTTTTTTTTAATGAAATAATAAAATACAAAGTTCTTAATATTTATATATTGTTTTTTAATATATCTTATCTAACTCATAGATGCAAAATTCTACTGATCCAAGGTACATGATGGTCTTGTACCAGTGATCACACATCAATAAATTATGATTTTTTTTTTCAACAACTGTTTAATATTTTAACTTTAGAAAACTATAGAATCCCAAACCTCAAAAGCCGCCAGAACACCAATACTGTCCTATCTGTTTGTTACCTATCATGGGCAAAATCCTTGAGAAACTCATTTCAAAATGCCTGTACCCCATCCTATATTCATGGATTTCCAATGGATAGATTCTCCACATGTTTGTATCATGTCATTATATCACTTACAGCAAATTCACTTGTTGTATATATTTTTATACAATTGTAAATAAATTATTAATATATATATATTTATAAAGCCTGTAGGTATAATGGTGCACTATAAGGAGACACTCTTCCCCTAGTTATATTTTTAAAAAATATATAAGAGTAAATTGTGATTATAGGTACAACAGTCTTCCATATATTAAATACTTTCTGTAGAATAATTTATGGCAAAGCACTTAACATGACATTCAAAATGTTACTGAATTAGATTTTTTAATTGATCATTCGGAATGAACATAAGAATAGCAATTACAATTAAATATTCATTTGAATATATTTGTTATTTTAGTAGTTACAGGTATATTTGGATATATATGAATTTTGGATTTAATATGAGGCTATCATAAGCCTTTCTAAATTTTAGTTAAAAAAAAATAAAATAGTGCTAATATTAATACCAATGTACTGCAATAAATGATTTAATGATTTTAGGGATTGAAAGTTAGATTGGATTTAATTCATTTCAGGCTATCATGAGCCTTTTGAAAAATTAGTTTTTAATAAAAATAAAATAGTGCAAGTATTAATATCAGTGTATTGCAATAAATTATTTGATGATTTTAGGGATTGAAAATTAAATAGCATTGGAATAAAAAAAATAATAAATAAAGAACATTATTCATTACTTCTGCCATGTGTAATTAATTATATTTACACTTAGATAAGGTAAAAAAAAAATTAATTACAGAAAATTAGGAGCTCAACAACTGAATAAAAGGTGGAACCTATTGTATTATCTGATTTCATGATGGTAATTTTTCATATCATACTGTCATTATAATACCATACTACAATTATACTATATTGCATACTTCTCAAGCTTTATTTTACCATAAAATTCTAAAGTGAAACATTTAAATATTGATAAATAAATAAATTCATTACTTAAAGGCATTATTCATTTATTTTGTAGAAAATTCATAAACACTATAATATCATAAATAAGAAGGTACTCAAAATGAATACTAAGTAACAAACAAATATTGCAATCATTAATTAATAGTCCTGAATTTTTTAACACATCTGTTGTCCATGGATATAACTTAAAGATTCACAAAAATAAAATTGTTGGTAATTTATGTTTTTAAGATTATTCTAAAGAAATAATTTGTACAATTAATGGATAACTTAATACTATTCCAATTTAAGAATCTTTATATGGTGCTAACATGCTAGACCAAACTAAATTGATTATATAGGCAAATCAAATTTTCTATTTATGTCATAGCATGCCTAAAATTCTGGACTACATGGCATTAACAAGTTGCTTTGAAAGTTACTTCAAAGGGATATTTTTGTTTTTTTTAGACATATGCATATATTTACATTTTCACAGAAAGGAAATTGTTATATACAATTTACACATATCCAGTATGATTTCCATAAAATAATTAAACTGTCTTTTGATATGTTATTAACAGAAATATAAAAAAATAAGACAATTTTAAGACATATAGCTACAAAGGAATTTTACAGCAAACATTGCTTAACAATCAATAAGTCACCAATTAAAAACAGTATAATAAATAATTTTACCACTACAAAATACCAAAACAATAATATCTTAGAAGTTTATACAATAATATTTCTTTTCAGTTCAAGACTTTCAAATTTTGAACTTGAAATGATTTTGTTTAATTATTTCATGGTGGTTGAAGGGCTAATTAATATCCTCGGCATAAAAACTAATCAAAAATTTCAAACTCAATAATATCAAAGTCAATTGAAGAATTAAAAAATAAATAAATCATATTTTGAATTATAAGACACACATATTCTTCTTCATAATCAAGGTTATGTGTAAACACATTTATTTTTTAATTCTCCAAGAACACAATACGTTCAAACTAATTTAAAATGAAAACAACCAAAATAAAAAATATTTGGATCGCTTTCATGAGCAATGTTCAGGTGATTGCTTATCTTTGGCGATATCTTGAAGTAGTTTGACCTATCTTTCTCAAAAAACTTGGAGACTTATAATTTATCTATACATAAAATTAAAAAAAAAAAAGGTTTGTGTAAACACTACTACTTAACCACTTCCATTAACTAAATGTTCAATATTTACTAAATTAAATAATATCTAAAACTTATGTTTTTCTGATAATATAAACAGGAATGTAAAGATCACAGTCTTATGGAACATGATGCATCCAGTATTATATTACTAAATATAATTAACAACTCAAACAATTCTAACATTAACATATTAAAAAAAAAACAGAGTTCTAGAAAACAATAATATCTAAATAAGGTACAAATAAGATCTTTTATCCTACATTAAAAATAACAGTCGATTTGTCCAGCTGGGGATGGCAATTAGGCAACAACTTGATGTTGTGATGCCACTGTGATCTCACTTAGGTCATCAGATTCTGATTCTGAACTCCTAGCACTTCCTGTCCTCTAAAGAGAAAAAATAAAATATGATAAAATGCTTTTCTGATTATTAATAATACAACAATATAACTAAATTTTTTTTTGGCAGATAGCGTGTGTCTCTAGGTAAAAATTAAGAAATACAGTGACTTAAACCAATACAAAGATCTTAAACTATACTTGTACAGAACAAAAATGTGTGTTATAGTTCTTCAAGTACCAATAAAACTCAGAAAGGTTGCATAAGGCAGAAAAAAAGTAAAATATCAGAAAAATTTCTAGCTTGAATTTTATAAGAGACGATACAACAATAGAATGTCTTCATATAGCACCATCAATGCAATAGAAATATCAATAAAATAGAAATGCATGGACATACAATACATCAAAATGGATTTTCAAGAAAATAATGATTTTTAGTTCCAAATGGTTGGTTTAATTTAATTAATTTTGAATATACTTTTAATAATTTAATTGGGTTAAAAAAAATTATTCAGTACCACTACAACCCATGAAAGTCAGGGGTGAAGTATTTTGTAAGAAGTATTGTTACTAGAACAACGGTTGTGCAAGGAGGTGATATGGTGGTCATTGACATTTCTGTGCAAGGAAAATTGCTGCTCAAAACAGATAAAAATAACAGAAGGATCGAACACAGGCATTAGAACAAATTAATAATTACAATCTTATTACAAAATACAAACAATAATAATGATGTGTATAACATACTAATATCAACAAAAAACAACTACATTTATTTTTTTAAGATTGAAATATTTTTCAATAAAGAAAAATAATTCTAATATAAAAAACTAATATTAATCAAAGAAATATATTTAAACTGTACTTTAAAATAGTACACATTGTCTATTTAATATAAATATTTTTATAACAAAAGTTGTGTAAATAAACTTATACCTTTATTGGAGGAGGGTTACTTTCAAGTGTTGAACTCCTACTGTGACTCCTTTCTGATGTGTTGTCTTCATCAGATTGTAGAACTTGGGGTAGCTTAAACCTCCTCATCCGACATCCTGGGCCAATTGGCCTTCGACTTATACTGGGCAACAATATATTCATTATATTAACATTATGAATTTATTATTACCTATTATTTATACTATTTTCTGAGGATATGATTAAAATATAGAGTTAAACTAAAATTTTCCATTTTGTAAGAAATGAGAAACATTATAATTTAAATTAATATCTCTAATTTATTTTTAATAATTATACATACATAGCACAATGGATAACTTATTTTTACTGAATCATACTCAGATGTATAAAAATTAAAAGAAAATGGAATGGTGTTGAAAATTGTTTAGATATCTTTTAAAAATTACCTTTTCCTCCGAAGGTTGAAATTGCCACATGAATGAGGTAAATCATCATCTTCTCTATCAGAACTGTCTTCAATTCTATTTCCATTAATTAAGATTTCACTAACTTTACGCTTTAGAGATTCTAGATGATCATCTTCCAGATCAAGTTTTAGTTTATTGACCTGTAAGTAATAGATAAAGAAATAATCAGGAAAATTACAAAATAACATTTTTGTTAAAATTTGTACTTTATAAAAACATTAAATATTTTATGATTAAAAGCACATTGTTATATATTGAAGTAGATATTTAGCATTGTATTATTTAATTTCAATTATTACCGTTAATGTGTTTAACAAATAAAATATGTACATTTAATCAGGGTAAGAACAAAACATTTTTCTCATGCAATTATTTGCTCAAGTTATGTGCATTGTTTATTAAATACAACAAAAGTTTGACTTCAAAAATATCACTTTTATGTTATCAGCTATTCAGAAATATGCTTTTAAAAACTTACATTTTATTAACTTAAAACATTTCTTTTTCAAAAACCCTTTAACATAAGGTAATGTCAACAAAAGTGTGAAACCATCTAACTTTCAAATATCAGAAGAGATAAATAAAATTTGTTTTTTTAAACTATTTTTTGTATTTTTTTTAAGAATAAAAGTACATCTTTTTTCTCTTTCCTGAGATTAGGCAATAAAGTAGTTCCACAATTTAGCTAACACTGTAAACTTTTTAGAGAATTTTTGAAAAAGAAATGTTAAGAGTAATAAAAAATAAATTTTTAAAAGTAAATTTCTCACTGGACCAATAACCTAAACTTGATATTTTTTAATTTATACCTGTGTTATGTTCGATAAACAATACATGTGACACCAGTGTATAGATATTATAAAAGAATAAAACAAATATTTTTCAGGTGCATAGAACTTCAGAGGAAGCCTTGGGGCAATAAATAAAAATAAATAAACAAATTTTACATTTTATAATAATGATGGTTAATATTTATGACTTACTACTTCATATTCTTGACTACTAGTCATAACAGGTTGAATGTTCCCATTTATGCTATCCATTGGACTTGTAGCTTCTGGGGTACTGCAATTACTTATGTCCATTGCAGTATCATCTGTCTGAGTTTGAGAATTAACATATTCCTTCTTTGAAACAGGCATTTCTTCACAGGTATCCACTTCTTCCCTCTCTGAACTAAGACCCTAAAAATAAAAACCATGTAGTGAGCCAAAGCAATAATAGCTATAATAATAATATGATAATTACTACTTGTTTCATGAACTTACAGAAAATTCATTTTTCACAGTTAATAAGCTAGCTTTTCTAGCTTTTGTTCTTTTTGGTCTGAAAGGAACAGGAATTGCAATTGATTCAACTTTATTGCCATTCATTTGAGTGAAGAGAGATGATTTTACAGATAGCTAAAAAAAAAAGAAAAAAGTAAATAAAAAACACTGCACATTATTGTTTATAATTGGCAGATAGATCCTATATAGATTTATATAGAAACCATATACATAGAAACCATATATTTTTGGAAGTGAAACTTCTTTAGGCAAGATACAGAAAATTGTTGTTTTTTTACGAAAATTTAGACTTTTTCTCATCACAATAAATAAAATATTTATTGAGTAAAATAGAATAAAAGATATATTTCATTTAATTAAGGGAGATTCCCCTTAACCAAATTCCATTTCATAATCCTGAAATAAAAAAAAAACAAAGAACAAATGATCGAACTACTCACAGGAATTCTCTTGAAGAACGAACTATAGTGCTAAATCTAAAAAAATTAGGCAGATATAACAGAAGAAATATATAGATGGTGGACAGACAAATTTTGTGGGTTCCATGTATCTTGTAACATAAAAACTTGATTCTGAGGAGGAGGGGGAGTTAAAACTCTTTTATTTTAATAGACTACAAAACTTTATTATTTTCAATATCATTATTATATAATGTTAAATTATGTAGATACTTTGTAGACAAAACTAACTGTATCATTTAAAACTTAATATTATTTATTCATTTCATCCATAACAGCAAGTTGATTAGAAAATGTCAACAATTATTTTTAAAAAATATCAGTTTTTCACTGAGAATATTCAGTCATTTCTTCTATGCTCATTCCTTATAAATCAGTTGTTAAGGTATTAAACTCATCTCACATGAACAAAATAAGGGATGAACTTCTATCTAATTAAGATTTGTGGTACATCTTGATATTGAAAAAAAAAAAATGTATTATTGTATAATCAATCTGAAGATTTGAAATAGTTACTTATTAATATAAATAATGAGTTGTTAATGGTTGACTGTAGATTAATATGAGTAGAAGATGGTAAGAGGTGCAGGCAGCAGAGTTGTGTATCGTTGCTGACTGCACTCTTTAAATAAAATTGGTATTACTTTTTTAGTGGTTTTTGTGTACTGTTTATAAGTAGTTTTTGTATTATTGAAAAAAGTTTTTAATTATTTTGTGCACCCTATTCTTTTTTTTTTTTTTTATTATCAATCTTCATTAAGAGCCTTATGAGAGACAACTTGCCTGTTTTAATAATTAAACAAATACATTTAGAAATGTATACAGTAAACTTGTATACATCATAAGTGATCAGTTGTTGTTCATTTAGGAATTTTGGTCTTTATCTCTAAAATTATAGATTCAGGTGAAATTTAGAGGTGTACTCTTTTTATTAAAAAAATCATAGATTGGTTTCAGAATGATGAAGTTATGAGTGAATATAAATTTTAAAAATTTGTAGTAGAGAACTTCCTTTATTTATTTTATTTTTTTCAAGTCAGTTAAAAATAAATTACAAAACATTTAATTAGAGTAAGCAATTAGTTCAAGAAGCACCTACTACATATATATTTTTTCAATTATCAACTATAATATTACCATATGCTATATTGCTAAAAACAAAAGTACCTTATCTTCAGCAAAGTAAGGTACTTCTTTTTATAGGAATATCACAGGACAAGGCCTACCAAATAGTGTGATATAGCACTTGTGTAATAAATGTAATAAACAAGATTAAAAATATATAAATATATTTTTCTATAAATAAACCTTACAGGAGATGTAGGAGATTTTTGACTTGAGATCTGAGAACAGGTAGTTGGATAGCAGCTGTCATCATCATATTTTTTGTACCTTTCAGGTGTCTTCCCATTTATTCTACCACGTTTTTTACTTAATTTATAGCTAGTTGATTTTTCCCATCTACAAAAAAATAATAATATATGAGCATAAAAAACTTTAAAAATGGAAATATAAAAATATTGTAACAAATAAAACAAAGTGCAACCACTCTGGTTCTGAATTTGGCAGCCATGTGAAAGCCATGGTACAAATTTGAAATTTATAAGTTCAAAGATTTTGTGCATAGTAAAGAATTGCAGTAATAGTTATTAAATTTAAAATAGGACTTTGTGTTTTGTTTGTAATGTAAAACTTTTTTTCTGTCACTAAATGCTTTCATTATTCTTAAATTGGTCTTTATGCTTTTATTTGCCAATTTGCCATCACTATTTTTTAACAAATAAACGTTTAAAAAGGTTTTTTTTTTTTTTATTTGTTACTTCATTACCAGTAGTATATGGTGTGAAGTAATCGTCAATGGTCGCCTTTAGTGGGAAAGTTACATGATTGAGAAACTTCGGGTAGGGATAGATTTCCTATCAATAAAACAGAAGATAACCTACATAAATTAACATGAAAAAATAAATTAGTCAATTATTTTTTTTAATTTTCAGGTTGGTATGGAGCAATATATAATATAATAATATGGTATATAATAAAGTTTGTAGTGTGGCCTAACAAATTTAGGAATTTAATTTACATTAGAATCAAAAATGGCAGGTAAGAGAATATTTTAGGGCACTCCAGGTGTTTCCCAAATTAATAAGGTTTAGGATTTCTAAGAGTTTCCCTATAACATTTTTTGATACACCACTGAGCATCGTTACTTAATCTAATCACAGGATAGAGAGGTAAATAAGCCCAGGCATTAGACAGTTGAAAATGAGTTTGAAATATAAGAATTTGAGAACAACATCTAATTCTTCTCTTATCCCAGATAAAATATTGTACAAATCATTACAAACAATATTCATCTTTATTTTGGTCCTAAGCATACTGGGGAAAGAGTAACAACTATAACAGATTTTATTTTTAAAAATCAAATAAAAAAATATTACTTTCTAAGTTCCTTTTCTCTTATTTCTATCTGTCTTAGGGCATAAGCCAGCTCATCATAGAGGTTACTGGCTCTCTTTAATTTTTCCTCATAATGTTCTCTGATATCCTGAGCATGTTTGAGTTCATTTTTCCTCTTTTGAATAAGTTCCCCTTCATTAAATCTTGACATTTTACTTTCATTAGTTTCCATATTCATCATTTTCTTCCTAATTTCTTCTTTCCAGGTAGCCTACAAAATGAGAAAACAAATAAACTTAGAAATAATTAAATAATGGACTTTTTTGAGTGTTTTAAACATGAAATGGGCCAATGCAATCATTTCCTTAATTTTAGTGTCTTAAAATTGAGTATATTTAGTACTAGGAAATCATTTACTTATTAAAAATGAATTAACTTATGACTTTTTCAGTTTGTAAGGTATTGCATTGTAAGCCTGCAACAAGCAAGACAATGAAGCTGTTCCACATTTCCAACATGATCCAATATCAAACTCAAAGGAAATTTAATAATCTTATAATTTAAAATGTACTGAAAGAACTGAGGAAAAACTGCTTCTTCAAGATGACAGATAATGCATAAGGAGGGTGAGGTTGAAGAATAGGATTTTTGAAAAGAGGGTCATTAAATACAACTTATCTAAAAATCAAAATCACTCTTAGTTTTGTAACTCGGCCCCTTTTTTATGCTTTTAATAGAAAACTGCTAAGTAGGTGAAACTGGACACATATTGTGATAAAGGTACAGTACAGTATGTTTTTCTTTTTCTTAATATCTTAAATTGGTTACACAATAGCTGGATCTAAACATCCTTCAACTTCTTTTATTTATACTTGTTTCAATTTATCCTTAGTGACATTAACAATTAATTTATTTTGAATTAACACCCACATTATTTGAGGTATTTAAGAAATCAAAACAAATAAGTAATTAATCAAAATTATCGGGCAAATAATTGAAAACATCAGGTATCATTTATAAAGAAATAGTATTATTAATAGCATGAAGTGTTTTGAATTAATTATCGAACTATTTAAATTGTATGTTTATAACAATACCCTATTTTGTGGGAGATAGGGAGGATGCAACAGAAACCTATGCTATGCCACTGCAACTTGGTTAGGCTCTAACCATCAAGGTTTTTATCTCTTAAAGAAAATATAATTGAAAGATGGGGTATATAATAAACTTTAATAATAATTATTATAAATAATGCCAATAGAGAGTATAATCTAGAGTGAAAACAATTCCTGGACCTGTGGTGGTTTTCACACAAAACGACTCACAATAACACTTATTAACTTATAACTTTTATTAAGAACAGAACAAAATGAAAAACACACTGTATATCTTTAAAACGTGATCGACATTATTTACACACATGTATTGTTTTTGGCGGACTCTATATGTACCAACCAAACAATAAAAGATACATTTATGATATACTTAACAAAACAACATTTATTAATATCAATTCAATTTATTATTAAATTATTACTATTTAACATTTAATTTTAAAATACCACATTTCTAGAAACACTAAAAATATAAAATAATCTCTTGCGGGTGATGCCGCCACAGACCCTACCATTGGCTGAAAGTTATATTAACTTGACAATAATTGAATAAAAATGTATAATCTATCATTTTAACATTTTACAATACAAATAAAAATATTCCATACCTGATTCTTAAAATATTTTTCTGGGGAATTAATAAGTACATCAGACGCAGCTATCTCTAGATGGGCGAGAATTTGTTTGAAGCTAGGTCTGTTTCTTGGCTTAGCAGACCAACATTGTTTCAAGAGTAGTTTGAATCCATATGGGCAAGATGATGGGATTGGAAGTTGTAGAGAATCACTTCCAACACCCCAAATTATTGCTGAAGAATCTACATCTTTGTAAGGTGTTTCACAAGTTAATAATTCCCACAATACTACACCAAATGACCTAAATTAAAAAAAACAAAAAAAACAAAACAACTTTTGTACTCATACTTGTATTCCAATTGTTTTCTTAAACTTATGTACAAAAAGTATAAAAAATCATAATTATGAAAATTTTTAATTTCTTAATATAAGTATACGTATATTATACACATTTTTCATCGCTGTGAGAGAAAAAGAAATATGAGATTAGGCTGAAATTTATAATATAACTAAAAAAAATCTAATATATATATATATATACAAAAACAATTAAGTTATGCATTGCAAAGCTTAGGTAACCTACCATATATCAACCTTTTCAGAACATGCCTCATTACGAATTATTTCAGGAGCCATCCAAGCAACTGTTCCAGCAAAGCTCATTTTTGTACTTATTTCGTTCCATTCTCGGCAGGTACCAAAATCACTGATTTTGACAGTCTTATCAGTTCCAATGAGTATACTGTAATAAAAAACTATTTAATAATTTTTACATAAAAGACATATGTAAATAAAATTGAAATTATGTATAAGGTATATTTATACTTCAAGCATTCTACTTAATACTTCCATAATTATAGGTAAATAAACTTAAAAACTTTGTATATATACACACTGAGTATGCAGGTGAAACATAATGAAATGAAATTTAATAAACTCACTTACTTAGGACTTTTTAGATCTCGATGAATAATTTTGTTGGAATGCAAATATTGCATCCCAGAAGCGATCTGCTTAGCCCATGATACAAGTCTAACAGGAGATATTTCCTCTCCTGCCTTCAGAAGATTATATAAAGGTCCATAAGGACAGAATTCCATTATTATACAATAACATGGAGCTTGTGTACACACGCCTCTATAACAGGAAATAAACATAAATTATAAATTTAAAAAATAACAGAATTACGAAAAATACACTTTTTTTGCACAATAATAAAATAATATTTAACACAAAAACATAAGAAAAGTTTATCTTTAATAATTTACACTAAAATAACTGTTTATATCATATATATCCAAGTTATTAGTATACTATATATAGAATAAAACGAAGCTGTACGTGTCTGTAACAACTGACTTATCCAAGATATGTATATTATATATTGGATATATATATATCCAAAGGTATTTATGACTACAACAATGGCTCTGAAGCTGAGATAATAATGATGGTTAGTTTTATCCTGTATATGTACAATAAGGCTGGATTTAAAAAAAATTGGTCTCTGAGAGGTTTAAAAAAAATATTTCTAGCATGAAGGGGAAGAGGAAGATTGAAACTGTTCTTAAGATGGAAATGCCCACAAGTAGATTTATTTTATAAAGATATGCATTATACAATAAACACAATTGGAGTCAAATCATTGTTGTAACTCTCTAATTTTTATTATACCTTCATTCTGTTGGCAGACAATCCATTGTAAAAAGAAAAGAAAACAAAACCCTTTTCAAATACCAATTATTAAGATTACCTTGAAAGTAATAAAATGTTAGTTGATAGTTCAGAAATAACAATTAAAATTAAACTTATAATTGGAAAAAAAATACTTACTTAAATTTCACTATATTAGGATGGTTAAGTTTTCTTAGATGTCTAACATCAGTCTCTTTTTGCTCTCTTACTTTCTTTACAGCAACAATTTCATTACTTAAACGTCCACTGAAAACTGCACCTTGGGCTCCTGACCCAAGCCACTGAAGGTCACTAATACTTTCAAAAGGTATGATCCAGTCATCTATATGGCAAAAACGGTAGAAACTATAATAAAGTATTATTTGATCATTATAAATTAAGAGAATTAATTAATTTGTAATAAATAAAAAGAATATAAGTAATTGAAATGGATTTAATTTTTAAATTATTATAGGTAAATTAAAATGAGACCCCATACATAAAATTCATTACATTGCATGTTTAATATTGAAACAAGTTTAATAAATACAAAAGGTTAAAAATTATATCCATATACTGCTATAGTATATATAACCCATGAAGGGTCAAGAGTGCAGTACTTTTGTAGGAAGTACTGTTACTAGACCAAGTGTTGTGAAAGATAATTTAAGTACATTAAAATACAAAAGATTTATTTATTTATACTATTTTATATTTAAAACATCTCTGGATGGGCAGGTTACTTGAAATAAATGTTATTTGTGCAATTCAAGTAAATAAAATGAAAGTAAAAGAAACAAAAAATTAGACAAATGTGCATTAAGAAAACAATAAGCAAGAGTTTAATCGATATAGAAGTTAAGTTCACACCCAATAACTCTGGATTGGAACCAACAATTTTAAGAAATGATGATTATTAGAAATATTGATGGTAATAGTATGTTTCATTACACTTAACACATTGATATAAATTGCTAATAACGGAATAAATGTTAATATGGTAATGACTTTGTAGTATATACTTTTAATAAAATACCTTGTTGTGAAGCTTTGATTTCAGCATTGGATGTGGCTTTGTCAATGAAGCCCCTTAAGACAGGTCGTAAGCAGCCAAGAAGACCATCCACCCATCCTCCACTATCAGTACTCTCCACTGTCACATGGCTTCCAGGGTCAAGTTGTCCCAGACCTTGCTGAATGGACAACACGCTACAAAGAAAAGTAAAAACTTAATAAAAAAAATATTCTCATTATTCACTGTACTAAACTCATCATATTAAAATAATATAATATCAGTAGTTTTAGCAACTATTGTACAAAAGATGGAACTTCATTATTTAAATAATCCTCTTAAACTAAATATACCCCTAGTAAATAAATTCAATATTTTTGGTTCATTACAATAGCTGAGTTTCATTATAAAAATTAGTATGGTTAATCATTATATCAGTAAATAACAAACATCAGCAAAGTGTTACGGAATCATTATACCAAGTGTAAAAAAAAAGTTGAAGAGTAGTAATACCGAGTTCCGGGGATCATCATGGGTGGCCTGTGCCTTAGGTGCCAGTTCTAAAAAAAAAATTACAGTAGTCAGGGAGAAAATCCGGTAAAAAGTACGAATATTTTTTTTGGATTTTTGGATTTTGAACCATATATATTTTGAAAAACAATAGCACATATTTTGAGAGGAGCTTTAACTGGTTTTTCATGGTTAGTCACTTAAGTTCATTATAGAACTTAATAAACCAAATACCTAATAAAGTTATATTTATTTAAGATAATTATTTTTTTTTTTTTTTTTTTTTTTTAATATTGCCGTATGTGGGTTAAAACAATTGTAATTCCCGATTAATCTAGTTTTTTTTCCTGTTTTACATGAAATGTAGGTGCTATTTAACAAAAGAATCACTCAAAATGGACTAGAATTTGCAATTTGCAAGCTTTGTTAAAGTATTTGGGGGATTATGAGAACTTAAAAATTTATATATCCCCGAATATTCTAGATACTCATTTGAAAGATAATTAATTCCCTACAAAGATATTAGTGAAGACACATCAAACAATTTTTAGTGGACTGAAAAATCAATGATTTTATAATGGGCATCATAGGATGCTGGGGCTCCAAAATAGCCAAGGAATTTGTTAGTAAGTGGGTCAAATGAAATTACCAAAAACATTGTATATACAAGAGCAGTAATTACAATTTATGTTATCAAACTATAAAAAATAATACTACATTTGCAAATATTTATTTTTAACTAAATACAATAATTGACATCAACTTTCAATAGAACTCATTTGGTTTACGTGCGTATATAATTACTCCAATCTAGCAATGCGGGTCAACTAGTAACAAAAGTTAATTGTGTATAGATATTTATGTTAGACTTTCTTGGAGGGATAAAATATCTGTATTTGATTTATTTATTTTGACTGTTGATACGAGATGAGCTTTTTCTGGCTTGCATTTGTATAATCCTATATTTCCTTGAATCGATAATTGGCGAAACTTTGAGAGGCATTTGACTTGTTGGTAATTGTATATATTACATTCTGCAATAGACATACAAAGTGATACAAGAATTGGGTTAAAAAAACAACAAAAAAAACAGCCGTTTCTGAAAAACCACCTTTCAAGTTCTTCCAACTTCAAACCAATAAGCACTTTCTTTTTTATTAAAGGAGACCAAACATCCTCCGTTACTTAAGTAGGTCGGCTCTATCAGAACAAATCTCGCTGGCTTTGCAATTCCTCGTTGCCCACGCTCAAGGATATCTCCTATCCTGGACCTTTTGTCACGCGTAGCATTCAACTACTTCCTCCAGATGAATATTGCTGTTATGAAGTATATATTGATTTTCTCGTTGGGCGTCGTTTCCGTTTGTAGCGTGTCGTGCATATTGATTGAGTTGTTAGACAGTTCTTACACCGAAGGCAATGTCCGTCTATCGCTTTGACATTTATTTTCATCTTCACTTTTCATTATGAAAAATCAACATTAAAATATTACGATATGAACCAATTGTATGACAAAAGTAATTTTTTTTTTAATAGATAGCTAAAATAGAGGAACGAAGAAAAATATCTATATAAATATTATGCATGTTTATAGTTATTTAGTAAATAGATCAAAGCATCATTTAATGTAATTAATTAAAAAAACAAAAATATTCAATAGTGAAACCTGTTTTGTATTAGGGTAAGTCGGGGCATTAAGGTAAGTTCGATTGTCTTTGTCGATAACAAAGGTTCTTCATTGAAATTAATAAACTAAAACAAAGTACAATGCGCTGTGTCTTACTCAGTAATGGTATGATTACAATGTTTTACTTTCACTTATATATGGAAAAGTATTGAATATAATGTACCAAATAATAAAAACATTTATTTCAAATTTTACATTAAATGCGATGAACAATTTACTGATTTAAAGATAAAATAAAAAAAATCGAATGGACAATTAAACCAGTTAAAATATGTAGTCTTTTAGTCAATGGCTAGAGCAGGGGGTTAAAATACCTTGACCTAGCTATCATGACCTATATTTTCGTTATTATTTATTATATCACGGTATACACAAGATTTGGAAAGGGGGAGTGACTAGAATAGAATACGATGACGAACTAATTATTAGTAAATTATTAAAGAACTTGGAAATTTGAATATGATTTCAAGTAATAGGCAGTCCTTTTATTCTGTCTTCGATTACCCGAATTGAGATTGATCAGTAAGCAATTTAAGTCTTAAAAATCGAAGCTCACTAGAATAGAGAATGTTGAATTTTCTAAAATGCGAAATGCAATAGGAATCTGCGATGCCCTGGGTGATACGATTTTTTGGACACCACTTCGGCATGAGCCGTGGTTTCAGAATGCTTCGTGAAACATAAAAAAAAGAGGAAAAGGAGTCCAGCGGCCTTTTAAGACAATGAATTCCTTCGTAATCTTTCAGTCATCAATTTAATTTTTTTAATAGGCCGAGGTCCCGCGAAAACCCTCGTAAAACAAATAATAATTTTTTTCTAGGTAGGATTACATAGTGTTGAACACATTACAATAGAACTTTTAGAGCACTCACTTCAAATTAGATAATAGGCGGTAGATGAATTAGGAGGTCCGGGTAAAAAACAATTAAGAAAAGGTTAAAATTATTTTAATAATCTAATAGTTGAAACTATTTCTTAATCATTTTTCTTAACAGGAACCCGGATCATCTCCTTCTATTGAGATTTTAGCTAGCAGTACTTTCAACGAATGCTTTCTAATTTGACCCAATAATGCGATTTTATAAATTAAAAAAACGGAAATGACAATGCTAAAGTAAAATATACTATGTACTAAACAATATAGAATATAGTTACAGGATTTTATTACAGTAATATTCTTCTTGATTAATGTTTCTGATTGATTGAATGAGTTTCTATTAAAAATACAAAAACAATGATGTCCCTAAAAAATGATATATCAAATTACACCCGTAATTATTATCATTGTATCAAGGGCGATGTTCCATAAATAACAATATTATATTATTAATTATTCGCATTAAATAATTGGAATGTACGATAAGGAGAAAACGCAATATCACACCCCGCACAACTGGAGATCAGATTGCATCATCCACGTTGCTCGGCAATATTTGGATTAACTCTCCTTCACTAGAAATAATCTGTTGAGTTCAAAAACCTTATAATCAATTGAAGGAAAATAATTTGTTTATCGAGGTTTATGTACATATACATATATTTTTCTCACTATATATTAATTTAATATAGATTGACTAGTATTATTTGAGTTCACAAATAAGAGCAAGATCTATAAAAAAAAAAAATCCGGTGCTGCGCGCCTATAATATAACGTTCACTTAGCACCTTACTTACGTCCACATGTTTAGTGCACTCGTTTTGAAGTTATCGCTATTTTTGTTATTTTCGAAAAAAAAAAAAAATTAAAGACTAGGGAAACCTGGAATCCTCACACAAGACTGAAAAGACAGGAAACTGCACGCAGATTCCGACTATTACAGCACTTACTAGACAAACAGTCTAAACTTCCAACTCATTACAAAAGACTGATCTACATGACAATAAGGCCCATCTGGACATACGGAGTTAAGCTTTGGGGCTCCACTAAACATTCAAGTTCCTCTCGTATCCAATCCTTACAATCCAAAATTCTTTGTAAAATCCTCATTGCCCCTTATTTTGTTACTAATAAAACCATCCATAAAGACCTAAATGTTCCTTATGTAACCGACCTAGCCCGAACCCGATATCATTCCTTCCATTATTATATCATTCCCTAACCCACTAGTTTCTAACCTTGCTTCCTCTTCCATTCCTTATATTGTAAAATGTTTTTAGAGTTCTACTACTAGGTAGTTTCTCTTCATGCTGTATCATATCATTATGATCTTACTTCAAATTTGTTTGAGGTAATTTTTATACAGTCGTAAATTTCAATAAATAAATTTAAAAAAAAGATAGGGAAAGGGAAAACTTTTTTTATGTTGTTAAAAGAATGCAACATATTTTAGGATTCCTTGCGGTGGGAATATAGAATATGAACTTTATTCCTGAAATAATTCAACACTTAACGAAAGATAACGAAACCGTGTAGACATGATGCAATCTGAAGATATCGGGCGGTCTCAGTTTTTTCCGATTCGAACTCCTGTCTCTACTTTTAGTTATTCATCAAATTCTTTAATATTTTATGTATTTTAATATTAATTTTTTATTAATGCAAAAAAATGTGTGTTAACAAGTTGTTTATTTTTAATTAACAAAATTAAAGCTACTTTAAGATTTTTTTTTTTTAATCCAGCCTTAAAAGCCTTGTCAAACTTTTCCAATGAGGATAAAATCAGGTGATATTAAAAACCATTTAATTGTACAATAACAAGCTGAGTTTAATCAAAATCGTTTCAACTGTTATAGGTTGGACACCGTTGTTGTTCCAACCGTTAGAGAAAACCATTCCAGATAAAATCAAAAAAAAGTTTTTTTTTCGAAAGTACTTTTTTTCGAAAACGTTGCTATTATATCTCCGGCATATACCCGCCTAAAATATGTATGTTTCCTACGACCTTTCATTTTTGATCTATTCACACGCACACACAGAGACCATTTTGCGAGACTAGGTTGTTTGAACTTTGAGAACCTCAAAACGTGTACTTCCGTCGAAAACTCCAATACGAAATTTTGGAAGTTTGAAATTTTTTCCCTTGCTATATATTCTATAAATAGGTAAGTGGAAGTAAAAAGAGACAAAACTATCATTGAGTTATTACTAATGATTCCGAAACAATGCCTCAAGTCCATCAAAATTAATCAATTAGTGTTTCGACAATTTAGAAATCATTATCACCCTAAGATAGCATAAATGCATCAAGAGATAAATGTAACATCCTCTATCAATAAAAAAAAAAATTGGAAATCAGATAGATCACATTACTGGAAAATAATTCAATTGCAGGACAAAGGTTCAGGTACAATTTTTTGAGAAAATTCGATATATTTTGTAATAAATGAAACGAAACTAAAATATCATTTCAAATACAATTGTAATGCAACAAAAATACATGAAAGAATATTTTTAAAATCCAATTTAATATGAAGGGAATGGAAGAATGGAATTTTGGATAGTACCCATGAGGTGAGTTCTAACGGATCTCAAATCAATTAAAAGTTAACCCAAGTCCTTAATTTTGAAATTGCTCATATTATAACATATTTTTGATAATTTCTAAAATGTTTTAATAATAATAATAATAAATAACGACTGAAATCTGCCAACAAATTTTATTCACGATTTATTTTAATAATTTGCCATAAATAATTTACAATGTAAATCAGAATGAAAAAAAAAACACTTAATATCTTGTTGCAATTTATAAAAAACAAAACAAAACAGGAAATGCACATAAAAGAAAGAAAATAATTATATTGAAACTGTGAAAGTATCGGGAGTGCGCAGTGAATGAAAGGGAGGCGACATAAGGTTATTCACCTGAAAACGTTTATTGTACCATTAATAGATTAATTTTAGCCAATTAAACCTACAATCTATTATACGGAGTTTTTATGTTTCGGAATAATTCTTTAAAGACTTAAGCTATAAAGAAATTAATAATTTTTATTAAGAACATTATGAAGATGAGAAATTTCAGTTTTATCTTTCCAAGGCTTCTAATCCCATTCCGTGTGTTTCAAGGAGTTCTACTTCAATTATTTCCATAAATTTACAATTCCGTAGATACCTCAATGAAGCAAAAAATAGGCAGTTAGCACAATAAACAGCTAAAGAGTGATGCAAGTACTGGAATAAAAAAATCTATATTAAATTACATGACTTCAAAAAAACGTGTGAAACTTGAGATAACTTCAAAGTCTATAACTGCATGTAAGATAAAAGGCAACGTTAAGATAGGGTCTATTCAGGTGGTTTTGGTAGCGACCTAAGTAAATCTAAAAATGACCACAACGGCTTTATAGAACATGACTCAGCAAGCCCCAAAAATAAGCCTATTGGATATCGGTCAAAGTGAATAATACCAGTTCATGTGACAGTCCAATGCTGACCAAATTAAGCATCAGATCCTAAATGAAGGTCAGGAACATATGAAGCTTTCTTTGATTTAAGATACGCTAAGCACTCATAAAATGAAAAATATTGAGTCATGTTTAGGTCAAGAATATAAGAAATAAAAATATTTAAAAAAATACAAGTGGTATTGTGTAGGAAGATCGTTGAAATCATCTCAGCAATATATTTGATGCACAGAATATTAAAAATTGAAAATTGAATCTGAGGATATATTTTCTAAACCTGTCGTAAGCTCGATCATTGAAGATAATAAAAGTGATCTATGAAAAATAATACGTGATAAATACTTTCAAGATAAGATCATTAAAGGATTTGCATCAGGATGTTTGCTTCCTAAATAAAATAATAAAAAACAACGTGACGTCAAACACCGATGAGAGAATCATATCTTGTATTTTTCCCTAATAAAACAATCTTTAATGTACAAAGTTCGCTTAGGAAAACAGAAAAAAAATATGAAAGTGAGTCGTGAAATGAACCAAATACGGAATTCCTATTATAATCAATTGTGAAAGTAAACCTAGTATAAAAAAAAAGAAAATAAAAAAAAAAGTATTACAAACAATTATATCAACAGCACTTTATTTTCTTATTCCAACTATTAAAACAGGCCAATATTTTGAATTTAATAAAATTACTTAAAAAAAAAGTTTATACAATCATTATTCCATTATTAGATTTGGGCGCATAACCATTTAAGGCTTTCTGTCTTTGAATACTAATACTAACAACCACCTGTGCAAAGATGACACTATTCAGACATACAAACACCTTTCTATAAATAACTATAAAAAACAGTAAATATTGTCAACTAAATTGTTATTTCTTAATAATTTTGTCGAGGTTCTTAGAGGTATTTATTGAAGTGATGATTTTGATCATTTCTTGGGCAGCAAACAAATGACTGCACCTTAAATTTCTGATGTTTTAATCTATGCTAACTATTTAAATTTGTTTTCTTTTTTTAAACTTTTCAAAAATTCTGGTTGATTCAGATGATGAAATATTCGATCATTATATTCCGTATTATCTTTCTGCACTTAAAAAAAAATGTATGTTTTTTAAATATTAAAAATATTTAATTGTTGGACCATTTATTTTAATTCTACTTATTTATAACATTTCCTTTTTTAACAAATGTATTTCCATTATTAAAATAATGAAGAATATAATTTTAAAAGTTCTAGAAGGTAACATTCTAATGTTTTCCATAAAAAAATTAATATTTCGACCATTTATTATAGAAAATACAACAAATTTAACTTCTTTTCTTGAACTGAGTTAATAATATATTCATATAATTACTACTAATCTGAATGGAACCCTTTTTTATTTCTATTTTTTGGTTTTTCAACGTTGAATCTGTATTTTAGCCGAGTTACGATTGAGAAGTTCACAAAATAAAAACAAAAAAAAGTTAGTGTAACCAAAACCAATCAAAGAAGATATTCTAAATATGAATATATTTTAACTGGTTACATTAGAACTATAAATACCTTAAAACTATTAAAAATTAGGGAGGGCCTCAGAAAAATTGGACTACAACAGCGACTGAATACAATTTTATTCGACTTGGGAAACTATAATCAGAATGAATTAAGAGAGAAATAACAAAATAAATATATTTTGACAGTACTTCCTCAATCAGAGATAGTTGATGAATTAAAATAAAACTGTAAATAAAAAAAAAAAAAATAGAGTCACGACTAGAATGATGGAGCTCACGAGTCTCGTCACTAAAAGGTCGTATTTTCTCTACAATTTTGTTTATAAAACAGATGAAAAGTTCTTTCAATTCTTAAAAACCACGAAAAACCTACCAGGATTGATGATAATCTATGTAGAATGAAACCAAGGAGGAAACCAAAAATTATTAAAACAAACGTCTTGCAGAAGAGGACGTACTGACTAGACTGAGGAGAATAGATCTCAGGAGACTCACTATTTTTTTCATTCTTCATTAAACTCAAAAGAAACGCCTCCAAAACGCCAGTATTGTAATATTAATATGGATTAAACCCGAATATATCAAAAACCCTTAGGGAAGATAGTAAAATAATAGAATTAGTATTTTAATTTTTAAAATTCCAAAATTTATTGTCACAAATTTAACATCAAACATATTTTTAAAAAATAAGCATAAACAAATGGCGTTGATGATACTAAATTTCACGTCATTAAACGAAAACGAACAAACAATAAAAATAAAAATGGTGAGAAGAAACTGAGACCTAAAAATGACTCGTCTAATATCAACTCAATTCACACGCGAATTTTCTACCAACTCAATTAGACAGGGAAGTAAGGGGCGCAAAACCTTAAAATGCAAAAAAGCACGAAACGATGATTCTTTCGGGAGGGATAGAAAAAAGGTCGAGACACTCAAAAGGCTCTTCTTTAAGCTAAACTAAAATATTTTGCATATTTTCAGCACTTTTTTATGATATCGCATAACGCCTTTGCTTTGCGTATATTTAATGCTTATTATATACTAATCTATTTTTTTTTTGTATAATAAGCTAAAATATTATTTATAGTATTAAATGAGTTTAAGTGAGAAAAAAATTACCAAAACCAAAAGCTGCTTCCTGGAAAGTATACCAAAAATATTTTATGTAGGAAAAATATAGTCAAATTCAGTTTTAGCATATTTTGAAACCCTTAAATAAGTATTTTCATAAGAATCGAAAATCAGGAATTTTTTTCTCCGCTGGTGTCCCGTGTTCACAAAAAATATAACTCGTTACAATGTTATCCAAATTCAACATAACAACAATCGTTAGTTGTGGAAAGTTAAATTTCCACACTTTCAGCCCATAAGAATATATTTTATGCCTACTTAAGGGCGAAAAGCAGTATAAAATTAAGAAATTTTTTTCAGCTTCGTCACACCGACGAATATTCCATAACAAAGTTAATATCTCAATATTGTTTTAGAATCTAGTTAATATAATTACTAAATATTTTTATAATGAAACATGTTGGCTTTATTTCAAATCTCAATACTAGTTAAAGCTAGTATAATAAAAATATAGTATATAATAAAAAGATTTTATTGATTTATCCACTATTATGCGAAGAAATTATAAATTAAATCTTTTAAGAATTTTAATTCACTTATCTAATCTCCGATGACTGTCAACCATCTTTGTCAGAATAATCTTTTATTCATATTTTTTCATACAACCTAATGATGCAATATCAAATGTTCACTGAAAATATTTAACAACATATTCAAAATATTAGACATTGTTTAAACTTAAATTTAAAGATTATTACGGTAATCACCTAAAATCTAAATGTGGATAGTATAAAAGTTTTGAGAAAAGATATATTAGTAAAAAGATTTATTTTTGATAAATTAATAAATGGATGTTTTCATCTTATATTTGATAATGAAATTTTGATTTTCATCAGTATTCGAAAATAATTTTATTCAGTATCAAAGCGTTTTTACCTAGGAATGAAATCAATTACCATTTCTGATAAAAAAAAAAAATTTAAATCAGTACTTGATAATTTATTTTTTAATTAAAAATAAGAACAAAAATATTACATTTTTTTATCAACTTTATTTATTTATTTACAGCTATCAAAATATAAATTAACTATGCTTCACTTGAATTAGTAAATCGATGGCTTACTTCACAGTTGTGCTCAGTAAATTTCCACTAACGCTACGAAAAATACAATAAAGGTTCTCTCTTTTAGGAAAATTATAACTTTTCAATTAATTTTTTGACTAAAAAGATTTAGGTATAAATTAATTCTGAACCTATTTAGTCAAAAACTTAATTGAAAAGCTGAGAATTTCTTTTAAGATAAAACCTTTAATTATTAAATATTTTATTGAGTTTGTGGAAATGAACCACTGTGAAGGAAGCCATTGATAATTGAAGAAAATTAAATTAATAATCCACGGACTCCATAAATTATGGATATATATTTAATTTTAATAATATTCTGCCAAAATGAATTTATAATTCGTTTTTGTGAAAGATAATCTGAAATTCTAGTTTGGACCTGCCATCTTTGTATTTCTCTGTTTTTTTGTTGGATACATCTCTCTCTCTCAAGGCGATTTATAATTTTTCTTAAGTGCATAAGATTGTTAATTTCAAAATGTAGAATTGATATTAAGTAAACAAGATGAATATAAGTAGGTAATCATAGGATGTAAAAGTATTTATCAAGAACTGGATGAGATCGTAAATTAAATCTAAGTTTAAATATTACATTTTAAAGTATCACAGAAGAGAAAAGTACAAGGTCTGAGACAACACAAGAATTTGCAAAATATCAATAAGATAATATAAACCTAGGAGGAGAATTATCAGGACAGAAGAAGTACAACTTAATAGTTTATATAATCTTGTATAATAAAATTAGTTAATTTAAATCTAAAAAAAAAACAAAAACAAATAAGATGAGAATTTTACCTAAAATTGAATCAAACCTTTTTGTTTTTGTAATAAAAACTATTTTTCTCTTTAAAAGTAGACGTTATTTTAATTATAATTATTTATACCATTTATTTACAATATTCTAAAATTATTTTATTACTTGTGATAAAATTATCAGTTTATGACATTGAATTCATCATTATTGATCTAAAATCAATGATTAATGTTGATCCATCACCACTAATGGTCTGTTATTTGAATAGCAATTTTGTTTCATTTTGCAGTAAAATTAATGAAGGATAAGGATTTCATTTTAAAAATAAATTGTCTATTATATGTACAATTAGAACACATTCAAGAAAAATATAAATTTAACAAAAAGAAACTATTGCCCATATTATATTGTTTGTGTTACATTAACCAGTTAATAAATGTATATTACTTTTTATATCATTGAATTCATCAAAAATTAGTGATTAATGATGATATTCTTAATATATTGTTTCAATTAATAAATAAAATAAAAAATTAAAACTTAAGGACATACAATATCCTCACACTTGAACCTTATCCGACATGAATTATGATTTTCTTAATCATAATATTTAATTATAAATCAGAAAATTATTTAAAGATTACTAACAACAGTTTGATTTAATTACAATTCCTACATAAATCAAATTTCTAAATTAAAAAAATTATATAGTAAACTGATCAATAATGACATAATAATTTCGTTCCGATAACCAAATCGCTATTGCAGAATTCTTCTTTGGTAGCCGGCTGTAAGATTTTACCATTAATTAACGAAAAATAAATGAGCAATTCTACAATTCTAATGAGGTCTAAAGTAGTTCTAAGACCTAAAAATAATTTTAATTACAAGACTGGACGAATGGCATTGATGAGTGAAAGGCACAAAATGAGATTTGTGCAATGTTTCCATGATGCCCTCGGTTATCTACACGGCCTCTAGATAAAAAGGAACAAGCTGAGGTAAACATCGCGGCTCAATACAAACCCCCATCAGAAACACAACGATGCAAACGACACAAAGTGTACAACTAACAGGCACGTAGTAATGAATGTCAACCTTAAAGCAAGAGATGAGTTGCTTAACACAGAGCCGTAGAATTGCTTTGGTACAGAAAGTGGGAGCGGGAGGAACGGTGGTCAGGGAGGCGTGGTTCCTATCAACATGTTCCGGTTTAACAGAGCCTTTGGTTTTACTTTTATGTTGAAATAGCTTAATTACCAATCCCCTTCACTAAAATATATCTCTGTTAGTATTGTATACTGGAATGGGCTTAATCCACTACTCTTGAACGACTAAAATAATCCTCTTTGCTTTGATAATAAAGCATATCATAGTATAAAACAGAAAAAAGGGGCGTAATTAGGAGGTGCTCCGGACCAAAGGGGGGTCGAATATGTAATAATATATAAATGGATTTTTTTTTTCAATGAAAATTATAATAATTAAGAATATAATTGTTTTTGTATTTTAACAGGTATAAAATAAGGTTATTATATGAAATTAAACAATTAATAACTAACATGGCATTATTGTATAAAGCTACCTACATCTTCAAGTGTTTGAAAGCTTGACTACCAAAATCATACACCTTTGCAATGGAAATAGAAAAAATTAAGCTGTAAGTTATCATGGCGTTCATCAGAATCGTTACCAAACCTGAAATATCTATATTAAACTAACCCAAACCTATTTAACGTTGGCAATGTTATTCTCTCATAAATAGAAAATCTAGATTAGTGGTTTCCAAACTTTTTTTGTCCTACCTACCCCCTTTCCAGAAAAAATATTACTTAGCGCCCCCAGGAAATTATTTTTTTAAAATTTTAATAGCAATTAATAGGAAATATATATGTATTAATGTTTCTAACTTTTTCGTAAAATATAGTAAAGAAAGGATTATTAGAAACATTGAACTTTGAAATTATGAAACTATTTATTGAACCCAGAATAGCAAGTAATACAAAAAAAATTTACACATTTGAAATCAACTTAACGGGAAGGATGAACCTGGTGTAATGCTAACAATTTAGTAATCCTCGGCTCTATTAGAGTCAGCAGTAATATTGTTGACCGTGACAACTTGTAGTTATTCATCGCCCCCCAAATTCACCTGTTGCCATCACCTCCCCTGAATCGCTGCAGCACCCACCAGGGGCCCGTAGCACCCACTTAGGGAATCGCTGTTCTTGACTAAGACCAGATGCAACCATCCTCATCGACAAAAAATATTAAGGCCATTACTGATTTACAGCAGTGAAGTCGGGGGAGCAGCATCCTGTACGAAAAGAAAAAAAAATGCAATCATTCCAAAACGAAGATGTGAGAATCACAATAGATGCTCCTTGTTTTGTAATAAAAGTCGAATACATCGAGAACTACAACTGGAATCTCAAGTGGATTTAGTCATAAAACGTTATACAAATTTCATTTTCCGTTACCAGCGGTTTAAGGTGCAGTGACCTTGAATGTGGGAAATCCAACCTTTTATTGCCAGACATTCTGCTATCAACTTTATATTCATCTATTTTTTCTTTGGGTTTTTTTTTATGACTATAATTTTTTTTTCTTTCCCAAATTATGTTTTCATTATATAAATCGGCTATTTGTTTAATCAATTCTATAATTATTAATGGTTTTGTTTGTATTTTTTCTCTTCCTTTCTTTTTTCAGTCGCATAACTATTATTAATAAATATTATTCACAACTTTTACAGAAAGACAAATGGAGTTATTTGTGTTAGTGATACCTCCAATTATTTGTTAGTGCTAAGAAAAATTCACTAGAAATCTGGAAAAATGTCTATGTACATACCAGCAACAGCTTATCATTTACATTTCTCCTTGGAAAATATAAACATTTACTATGCATATAAATGATTAACAGTATTTTTCAAATTATCAAGATGGTCGGTGTGCAGTCAAAAGGAAACAAAAAATGGTTAATTATTACTGCTTTGAATCAATAAGTTTCAATTTTTGTTATGAAAGATATTGATCATCTTCTTTTATGACAAATATTAAAACTAGTTTGAGAACGCATTAAACAGATGTTAACCTAGATGAACAATTAAGGCTGCGTGTTGCAAAACTTGATTACAAATATTAAATTACTTCCAAGTAAGAAATAAATATAAATAACACAGTAAAAACAAATATACTGGCTTATTTTTTAAAACCAATATCATGTTTTAAAATTATTTAAATTATTGTCGGCATGTCAGACTTGATATCATTACTAGCGGGAAGTCCCGTCTTATTATAACTCCCTCTTCGGTCTTCCTCTTTCTCCTCCTCTCATCCTCTCTCTCTCTCTCAACATAATATAAATAAACTTGTACCTTTTGTTTATTATTTTGTATCCTCCAATTTTTAAAGTCATTTTTAAAATGATTAAAGGTTTAATCATGAATTTTGAAATGACATCAGTGTCAGAATGTCAGAATCATGAGTCAGAAATTGACACGGGGCAGCGGCGCTACAGTACCCGCAATACTTAATCTGATACATACTTTATACGGGTTACAGACTCTTACAGACGGTATTGATTATATAGATATTAAAATAACAACAGTGAAATATAAAACTGATTGCGGATTCATTTATTGCAGCCCCTAAAGCTATTAATTCTTTGATTGATTGGAAAAGCTATTAACAAACCGAATAAGTATATTTGAAAGAGTCACTTGTTATACTAAAATGTTAATATGTTTAAAATGCCCTGAAAACAATTATTGAATTATTTGAAAAAAAAAAATATCTAAAAGAAGAATACAAAAAAAAAAAAACCTACATATTCAGTATATTGCGACGTTTGATAATATACATACTTATATATATATATTTTGTGTGTTTTTATACCATAATTTTAACCGCTGGTTCATGTATTCGAAATGAAGTAGCTTTCTAGAGAATGAAACTGGAATTATCGGTGTGGACATTAAATATTTTCTGTTATTCCGTATTTATTTTTATTGCAGATAAACAATGAAAAATCAAGGCTTTCCGTTCTGTATGTTAGTCAACAATGGACGAATATCATAATAGTGCATTGCATAGAATCAGAAAACCACACAAATGTGTTTAACCACACGTTCTTGTGTCAGGAAAATGTGTTAATGTTACATTGTTACTATGGCACGAAACTTTCTTTAGATGCAATTTTTTTTTCTAGTACTTCTAAAAATATAAAAAGTAGAGTAAAACAATGTTTTATGTGATCTATCGAATGACATTTAGTATATCTCCCGCTCATCCGTCTTAGTAGGAACCCAACACATCGCCGGTTAAGGTGGAGAGCCGGTAAATGTGGGGTATATGTAAAAAAAAAACGAACAAAGCATATTAATTTACTTTTTATATTAGATTAAAATTAAAATGCAATGTGAAAATACTTTTATTAATCAGTAGGTCAAATCTATATCAATACATGTTGAAGTTTTTTTAATTTATTTAATGTAATTTACATCTGTACAAAATAATAAATACAATAAGTAAATATGTGGAATGTTTCATTTAAACTTGGAAATCTTGGGAAGGAACCACCATTGGTGGTACTTCAAGCATTCATTTAAATTAGAAGGTCCCGTGGCCATCTTCTTTTCAGACGCCTCGGAGGATTATCAGAGACTGCTAAGGATGAGGGATTTAGGATGGTAAGGATTGGATGCGGGAGGAATTTGATGGTTTGGTAGAGCCCCAGAGCTCAAATCCATTGGTCTGATTATCATAGTGTATAATAATTTTTTGTAGTGAATGGGAAGTTTAGAGCGTTTGTCAAGTAGATGTTGTAGCAATCGAAATCTACGAGCAGTTTCTTGTCGTTTCAGTGGATTCTAAATGTTAAAGTTAAATTCATTAATTGAAAAAAAGCTTTTAAAAAAATCCGTCTCCCTTAACCTTCTGTAATTTAAATAGCAATTCATTTTTTAATTTTACAGGAAAATTATTAAAGAATAAGGAATGTATTAAAAAATTATTTTTTTATTGTTAGCAGTATTAAAATATTATTAAGAAAAATATAAACTTAACAAAAATTACGAGAGCTGAAAAGGATATAGTCCATTTATAGGATCCATTATTTATCCTACTCTTAGATAGAAGGAAATTAACGTTAGGAATTACATTTTATTTTTTTTTTAGTAGTACCTGTTAATTTGGAGAGCTGGTGGAGCGGGAGTTAGTTAAATTGAGTTATACTGCGTTCAAGAACGGTATGCTTCAAACAATTGAAAATTATTAAGATATAATGTAGGAAAATATCAAAGCTGGTCGTTAATGCATCAAATGTATTGCATCAGACTGACAGCTTATATATGTAATATGAACTATATATATATAGAACAGTATATTCACCCGAACCTATCAGCTCCCATAATTTCAATCATTAATTTCACATGATAACGAGTATAATGTAAGATGGAACGAGATTTTCAGAAACCCAGCGAGGTTACGTATGACGCATGATGCCAATGTTTAACATTCTCAGCACAGCCTATATTCACTGCCATTTTTAAATAACAGAGGAATAGGAGCCGTCACGTAATATGAACGGGCAACAACGATAATAGATCTTAAAATATAAAGGAAAATCCCAAGTATCAAGATTTGTTTTTTTAAACTTGTTCGATTAGGTTGAATATCAGTTTTAAGATTTGGAATATGTTAACTATTATTTATTCAAATTTATAAAGCATAAATGATAATAAAATCCGATCTATCTACGGATTCTACTGAGAAATATACCAATGGTTTATGGTGTTTGTATTATAGACTGTCCCACAATAGGTGGGACACAACTATAGAATTTTCGGGATTTTTATTTTATTTTCACTGGGTCATATCTGTGACATATGGTATCGTTAATTTTTTAACCTTCTCTGGTTATTTTCCAGTCCAATTAACTTTAGTATTCGAGAAGTGGTCAAGAATGTACAATGTAAGTGCAAGAGAAAAATTTTTTATTAGTAAATTGCTTACTGTTAAATAGATTTTTTAGCTATTTTTGTACATGTCTTGACCATACATAATAAAGCTATAATTATAAAGTAGAAAAATTATTTATTAGTACCTTGATTACTAATAAATGGTTTTTTTCTGCTTCTTTTGTACATATCTCAATAGCGACCCGAAATATCCATCTACCTACAATCAATTACATACAGTGAACAAAGATCTTCCGAAAAGATATCTAGAATGTTTTTTTTCCCGAGAAAATCATATCGTAATAACTAAAATTTACCACGTTTTCACGTATAGCTGAGAATTCAGAGATAGATAATACATTTCCAGAATTCTAAGCTCTTAACATTCTTAAGAGCCAAACTGGATAATTCCTAAAAACAGGAAAATTTTAGGATAGTAAAAATATAATTTCTATTTAAAAAGATTACTTGATAAAAATATTGAAAACTTTAAATAAAAATTGCTCTTAAAATAAATTTTAGAAAAATATATTTTTGGATTTATTAGTCAGTGACTACAACCATTGTGTAAACAGTTGGCAGTCTGGTATGATAGTATATGCAGCGGTAGTGAAGCTACTGTCATGTTGAAGTAAGTCTGCATGGTGATACTTCACAGCCACCGCAGGAACAATTTATATCGGAACTTTTAAGTGTTGAAACTCGATACGATAACTTATAGGTTCATGACATTGTTTTAAAAATGTGAGAGTCATATCAGCACATCGTATACACTAGACACTATGCCCATTTTTTATCAATTTTATTAAACTGTTTTTGCTTTACCTTAACCTTACCAGACCAATTCTACGTACAGTTATATGCTTTAAAAAAACAAAACAATATATACACATTTATCATTCGGAAAAAAATATCTGTTCAAACTGCTCATTTGTAAACGTAAGGAAACAGGGTAATGGCCCATACCTTCCAAGTAAAAATCTATTTACTTAAAAGAAACGGGCACACGTAGACAAGTACACCAGAACATTAACCCGGAAAATTGAGTGGGTCATTTGCCTGTTTTGTCGGTGATATCTTTTTTTTTTTTTTTTTTTTGTGATAGCTATACGCTACAGCAAAATAACAAATAAAGTGATATCAGCATCGTAAGGAACTAAAAGAATCAAATAGAAAGCTTGCAGATATTGCACGTTGCGAAAGATAAGGAAAAATATCATGCATAAAATTAATACGACAAATATACATATTAAACATTTAAAAATTTCGTATATGAGGTTCATTTTCCATATTGAATGTTTTTATCATCAGCGAAAATTCAGCATTAGATATTAAAAGTTGTAAAAAAAAAAATGATGTAAAAAATAAAATAAATTCATAAAAATAAGGGAACTGGATTCAACATGGAGGTATGTTGTATATTGAAAAGTTATAATTTAAAAACTGATTACATCAAATGTTTGAGATTTAAAATTTTTATTACAGATGTACTAATTACATTGATAATAAGTAATAATTTGATGAAATACACTACTATTATTATTATAATTTTTTTTGTGTGTGTTTTTTACTTTCTTTCGGCTATATTATAAAAATGTGTTACCAAAATTTTAGCCATATTTTCATAAGATGATTTTCAATTCTAATATAAAATATACGTTTTAGCAGAATTTTTTTAAAGAGCTGTTATTTAGCAGAATGATATATATATATATTTTAAGATCGTTGACAATGTTGAATGAATTAACTATCAAAATGGAATATAGTTTAGACTACTATTTTGAATAAAATAAATAATTTAGCAATTCAAAGGGAATACAATTTTAATTAATTAGTGTGTAAATATAAACAATTTAATTTAGTAAGTGTAATTTTTAAAAAAAATTCCTTAAATGGTTTCACGGACAATTGTTAATGAAAGTAGTGTAATTGTTTCTTAACTTTACTTGACATGTCGCCTCCGAAAGTACTAGGAGTATTTTCTCTCATACTGTTCCTGTCCTTAAGAATTTTAAAAATTAAAACATTTATTTGCAATTTATACTCTTGCAGAGTTTATTTAGACGCTGCCAGATCAATGATGAATAGGTTTTGCAAAGCGAATAGGAGAGGTCAGATATGTTACGAAATTTACTGATCAGTATTTTTACTAACAACCAGCATCTAAGACATATTTATCACACAAATCTTATTAATGAATAAATTCGTTCATTTACTATGTAATTTAAGATGAGGTTTACAATTCTACATAAATTTTTTTTCTCATATAAATGTTATTTTAATTTACTATAAAGCAAAATTTTAGAACTTTAGATTTCGTCGTCGAATTAGAATTCAGAACTCTAACAATCATGTTAGAAAGTGATAAAAATAATAATTTCTAATTTATAAAATAGAGGTAAATTATAGACATCAGATAGAGTTAGAGGTTAAAATGACATTTTGTGAAGATGAGGTTCTGTGTCTGAGCAAGATCTACGATTCCCATTTGTTTAAAAACTGAAGCGTTAATTTGGTGAGGCACATATTTAGTTCGTAAAAATGCCACTTGATCACATTTGCCTTTTTATATTTATGTTCAAGTAAGAATTCAAGGCAATATCGTATTTATTTGACTCCAAGCGATGCCATTTGCACTTAGATTGTCAACAACAGAGATTATTTTTACATATTACAAAAGATAGCATACACGTTTCAAGATGATAAAGATAGTCGAACTGGGATGACCAGAAGATACCAAAAGGGGTGGAGGTATCTGTGGAGAGTTCATTAGAAAAATAATGTTAAATTTAATAATTTATCCCCGGATTAAAAATAACGGTATTTATTAATTTATCTTAGTTTATTTACTTTTAATATTGATATTCAATGTTTCTCATTATTTCTCAGAGACAAGTATGAATTCATATTTAAACTTCAAGTATGTAAGTAATCATAGACGGGACCAGTAAAAATACTAAATTGTAATCGATTAAAATAAACTATGAAGCCAATTAATTATTTTAGAACCAATAAAAATGACGTATAATGGTTGTTAATTTAAAAAAATATCTTTTATCGATTCTCGACAGGGTTATAAAAGGAAGGACATAGCCCCCACCTCCCAGGAATGGTCCATATACAAGAAACCAGAGCGCGCTAATTCAGTGACATTCAGCAATAACTTTTTCCCATAATGATTCCAGATTCTACATATATTATCTTTTCATGGAATGTTTTAAGATGAATCTTAAAACTAATGATGATATTCATAATTATCGTAAAACATATTTCAAATGGCAAAATAATCAACGATGCTAACCCGAAGTTATTAGATTCTATCACTTAACTTTCACTAGTCAATGATTTGTAATTAAAAGTATCGTCCATGAATTAATGTTCCACAGTAATTTTGAAGGACAGAACAATCAAATATTTAACGACTGATACACGTATAAGTACACAAAATTACTGTTCTATACTCGTAAAGATAACACTTATTTTTCAAGGCATTGACGTAAACAGTTGTTGACTGAGGCACGTCAATGATATAAATGCCAAATTGTGTATCTGTACGTTAAACTTTAGCTTCAGATGAAAAATACAGGCTAAATGAAGCTCACCTGATTTTTTTGGATCTACCACAACAACAAATCATCACACATCAAACACTGGTATAGACAATACAACTTACACTCCACTGTCTTTGGTCGTGTCTTGACTACAATCGTTACCCGTCATTGTGATGACAGCCATGGCGGCACAACACTGACTGAAGCTTCGCCACGGAGGAGGGGATGTCCTTGTAACCTCCCCCCTACCTGTCGGTCCCACGGAGGAGTAGGCATCGACTGGTCTGGACATGAAATGGATGTCCGTAGCACAAACTACTAATTACTAGAAATATAGGTTTATTTTCAGAATGTTTAACATTTCAATAAACACTTACTTATTATGGATTACCTAATGACCTGAAAACTTCAGTTCAAAGCTTGTATATATCAAAGTTTTCAACTATGCCCATTTTACAAAACTTTTAATTCATTATACAATTAAGAATTCTATTCTGGGAAGAATATATGATGTTATATGCAATTGTACCATTTCTGGGGAACATGCGGCCTACGTGTGTTTCTGTACTGTCTTCATTAAATATACAACTTATTCTGATTAATATTTAATTGCAAACGTTACAGTTTAAATAAAATAAATTGTATGTAAGTAAAGTCTCAAAAAACTCTTTAATATTTCTTTAAAAGTCCAACGTTCGACTAATTCGGCCACATGGACAATCTTAAATATTTTTTTTTTTTTATATTTATTTATTGCTATTTACAACTGTACATTATAATACATTTAGTAAATCTGATCTTAGTTAAATTGGAGTGTTACAGGCGTGTAGAGAAACTACCCATCGGTAGCACTCTAATGACGTTTTACATTAGCTGGTCTCGTGGCCATCTTCTTTTCAGACGCCTCGGAGGATTGTCAGGAATGGAAGAAGAAGCAAGGTTAGCAACTAGTGGTTTTGGGTGGCTAGGGAGTTTATAATGGAAGGACAACTTTAAATATAAATTTACAACTCACATCCAATAATTTAAAAACTTTTTTGCTGGATATACTACCCACGTCATTAATTTTAGTCAAATTACCCTACCATGTCACTTTTTCATTAATTTTTGGAATTTTTAATTACAGATTAGTTTAACAATACTATTTATTTCTTATTATACAATAGTTTTTCTTTTGCATAGCCTGCAAAAAGTTTTCAAATTATTGGATGTGAGTTGTAAATTTATATTTAAGAATTTCCATGAGGATGGCCGCATTGGCCGAAACGTTGGACTTTTAAACAAATAATAAAGATTGTTTTGGAACTTTACTTGGATACAATTTATTTTATTTAAACAATAAAAACCAGTCTCAAGATAGTGAAAAGATTATGAATGTATAGATTACGACCCTTTAAAAATATTTTAAATAGTAGTTTTAAAGCAAGAAGGTAAACTCACCTCCGGATTCTTTTTTACTAGTAGGACCATACAGAATGGACATTTCACAATAAATTGATTGCAGTATTGCAGGTAACCTTAAAATACCACAGGTAGTAAAAGGCAATATCAACATGATTTATTCTTCTTCGCATAATAAAGCGATTTTATTGTTTTTTCCACAAATTTATTGTTTTTTCTGTTTTAGAGGGATCAGAAAAGAAAAAAAAATACGAATGTCGATCAATTTGTCTACAAATGTAGATGTTATATAAAAGGTAATTAAATTCCACACAAAAAAAATATTAGTAATTTTTAAAAAATGGATCATTATTAGTTAATCAATTATATAAATTTTAAGGTAAATTATTATTTCAGGTTCCCATTAATATTTGATCTTTTTTTTTTAACTATATACTATTTTGTTAATTATCTTTTCGGATATGTGTCAGCTGAAAGATTTTAATAAATAAATGTGCAATGAAAATGACTCTTGTGCATTTTTAAGCAGCCTATTTTAAAAATATTATTCGAAAGGGACCTCCAATGCCCCACATCGCTCAGTTTCCGATTTAGTGGTCCGAAGAATTCAATGAGTTGGAAACTTTGGAACTGGATGTTTATTTGCACCATTTCACACAATTAAATTGGCAATAAAGATCTTGATTAGACCAATCATAGCGAAGAAACAGGAAATATTTTTTTCTTGTGACGGTGCCTAAAACGGTTAAGAAAGTCATGTAAGGGGATACACCACATATGTTATTGTTACTCATTTACTGAAATAATAAATAATTAATTCATATAATAAAACTTAGAGTAATAACTTGCAGTATATTTATGGTAATAAAAACTCAACTAGTGAAAACTATTTTAATTAAACCAACGTTTCGGCCCACGTTGTAGGGATTCTTCAGGACTATCTATCAAAGTAAAAAAGTAAATGAAAAATTAAAACGGTAATAAATGAATACAATGAAACGTAAAAGTTAAATAAGAAAAATAAGAGGTTATAGACAATAAATAAAAACGAAAATAATGACAGCTTAAAAGAAGAAATATAAAAGAAAGTACAATCTAAGAAATGGAAAAAGGGGGATAAGAATAAAATCGAGAATAAAGGAAGAAAATGAAAATTCCTAAGCATTAGAATTTTCAACCTAGCCGCAATATGTGAAATATATATGCCAATATACAAACTATAAAGCCTTTTCGTTATTGAAGTTTTATTTAACACAGAATATTTCTGCTGACACTGCAACTGCTGACAAAATATTTCTGTTTTATCTTTAGCAAAGTTTGAAATATATATGGCGGTTTAAAGTTGACACAGCAAACTCTAGATATTAGAGCAGCTGAATAATAATTTTTTTTTAATATTTATTATTATCACTACAATGTTCAGTAAAGACACTTATATGTTCAAAATCATTGCAAGTTCTAGAGAAAAAACACCCTTAAAATTTCATATATTCAGGAATTGGATAACGTTTCAAACTTCAAATTGTTCTTTTTTCAAATGAAATCTCTAGTATTAGCCTATTTGTCTGATTGGCAATAAAATAGTCAATAAAGTGTACAGTGCAGTTATGAAAGTTTAAATTACCACATTGAAGACGATATGGCTCTTGATAAGATAGTGTGTATTGTATTTGAAATTTATTTATTTTATGTAATAATTTATAAGGGATAAAATACATTTATTTTTATGTCCTTAAAATGTGTCTAATATCGTCAAATTGAAAAATCCTTTCTATGAAGTAATATTTAAACAGTTATCATTACAAAAATATTAACAGATCAATGAACTAAAAGAAAAGAATAATTTCCAGAAAAATAAGATTTAAAAAATGAAATCCAGAAGTTAAAAAAAAGTGTGAGGAAGCCTTATAAAAATATTTAAAATATCACTGAGAAAAACATCAAGGATTAAGACATAATTTAATCCTTAAGATAAAGGATTTAAATATATAAATGATATTATAAAATTTTATATAGAAATGTACAAAGAATGAGTAAACAGGAAGGAATTGAAATCTCCTGAGACTTTAAGACCACAGCAACGTCAATATCCAATGATATATGATGTTCTTTTAATGATATTGCATTTACTAAATGCAGTTAACGTGAAATTTTAATTTAAAGTAGGAAATCTCATTTCGTTAAAGGTGTACACACGGGCACTCATAATGTCTAATTATATATATATTTTTTATATAGATGAAAAAACTTAATTGTTAATTATTTGGATTAAAATAAGTTAGCTTCTGTCCATGGAAAGATTTCTGCAGATGACAAGAGATTTTAATATATATTTTTATAGGTAAAAATCAAAGAATAATATTATTAAATAGTGAATAAATTATTAAGTGATTCATGAGAATAGAATAAGAATTAAACTTTGGTTTATCGATTTTATTTAACTATATCTATTAAACGGCTATAATTTAAACTATTTATAACTAAATATCTGTGTGGAATAGAATCCATGAACAATCTTGGGCAAGATTGGCATTGGAAAATGAAGAGTAAGGGTACTGAAGTGTTGGATGGACTGCCTTACTCCCATGGCTATAAGAAGCTTGAGTAATCATCTGCCTTAATCGGACTGATAAAGGCAGATCAAGTGATTTTTATCTGATGTGAATTAATTTTTTTTTAATTAATATTAAAAATTTCAAATCTTAATAATAAAATTTCATAACTTCAGTATTGGTCTGAGATAGAGAATCGGTTCGAATAACTTGTTATAAGGTGTATTACATCCTTGTATGAGAAAAAAGAACAATGAAAAAAAAAAAGATCAGACGTCATATCAGTATTGAGATAAAATGAAATCATATCAAGTCAAGCAGGACCTATTAAAATAGGATATGAGCTATTAGACATGAAATACGTTCTAAACATAATCTAAGATTGGATGCCTAAGTTAAAATTTGAAGGCGAACAAAGATGAAATGAATGCTAGAGAAATTTAAGAGGATCCAGGAAACCAAACCTTTGATAATTATAAGGAAAACCCGACTAACCGGAAAACCCATCGATAAATAATGTGTTTTTAAATAACGCAATACACCTTAAAAGGTTGGATTGGCTGAATTAAAATAGACTCAGATAATTTCTATGGAAATAACGGGACTTATTAACTTTTCATATTTTAATATTTCAATCATTTTGAATGACTGAAGTAAAAATAGCAATGACAGCTTGATATACAAACTATTATATGTATAAGTTAAAGTTAATGATAATTATATTCAGCAAATGATAACTAAAACAATTATTTGTCACTTATTAAGTTAGATTTTGTAGAAACAAGAACAATATAGCTGATTTTAAGCTAAACAAGGACACTTTTTTTAGTTATTACTAAATAACTTAAAAAAAAAAAATTGTCTGACAGAAGTTTCACCTATAAATTCGATAAAATTTGCTACTGCTTGAATTTACAATGAGTACGGTACGATATTACGATATTACATCCCATGATACAGTTCTTCTCACATTAACTTTTCTTCTAAAAGTTAAACATTGTCTCAAAATTCATATTTTGTGAAATATTGTCAACAATATTCGATAATAGAATATTTAATAGTGCTCCTAAAAATGGAGAATAGCTGAAAGAATTGAAAAGTGGAATTTGTTTGTCCCGAATTCTATGGAAACAATGTGAAAAAAAATAAGTAGTAATAGTTAATTTTTTAATGAAATTTCAGTAAAAATAATAAATATAAAATGCAAACCAGGTGTATAGAATACAAAGAATTTATTTCATATAAGTTTTATTAAAATTAAATATAGATAAATAATTTACAACTTGGACAGTTTTTCAAGTTTTGAATACTATCATTTCTTACTGTTCTATACAGCCACTACCCATTTATTATTTGTCCTTATTATTTGAATTCATAAATATGAACAATTTTTTTTTTTAATTTCTCTCAATATTTTTGGTTATTCCCTATTTTAAAAAGAACCATTGAGCCTGAAATTCTTTTAATTGCTAAAATCGAAGTTGGATAAATTTACTTCAAATTTGTTCTTCGTCATTGTTCTCGCCGAAAGAATATTTTTGACAGTATTTTATAAAGTAGAAGACATTTTTTTTAAACGTTTTTAGAAAAATGCAATAACTTTATCTCAAAAAGTAACGGTTTCACAAAGCTCATTTGATTTTTAAAGCTACAAAAGCGATTACAACACGAGCTATTCTTTCGGGTGTGTTGATATTGAGTTATTTAGTAGGAATTGAGGGGATTTCACTCAAAATCTAAAATACCGTTCTTGTTTCTACGAAAATTAACTTTTCATTTAAGTTTTATTGTCGATTTAATATCTGCCCCCCCCCCTCAACTATCAGTCATTAGTTCAGAAGATGAATAAGGGATTCATATATATATTAAAACATATTTAAGATTATAACAGAATAATTCTAATAATTCTAAATACAGCTAATAATTCTAAAAGTTGAATTATGTGTTTAATTTATTCGGTAGATACCCATAATCAACGGGGAATTCACAGCGGAAACGTCGAGATATTTTCACTAGTTCTTGCATGTTAGTTTTAAAAACCGCAGTAATTAAATATCTTCTAAGGAGACAAAAATAAATTCTAAAATCATTCGTTTTTCGCATCCTTGAGATCAGAAAATCTTCATATGTATCAGATAGTCCCAATAAGAAGAAACAGGATTACATAACGAAGTAAAACAACCAGTTGTTATATAACGAAGTACCAGTTCACTATTTCTTCAAAGGATGATAAAATTATTTGCTTAGGAAGGACACTGATTATCTTTATATGGCCAAAGAGGATTTGGTAAACTAGAGCATTCTTCTTCAGCGCATATTCAGTAACTGCGGCGAAAACAAAAAATTAATTACCATTAATATCTAAATAAAATACAAATATATTTTGGTCCTTATCTCTTAACTTTTTTTATTTTTCTCCGACGTTTCGATCCTCAGGCCATTAACCAGGAGACCCCTAAAATATTTATATTATTTAATTACAATACACTCAACGCAAAATACAATATTTCTTTTAACGTGCCAAACAATTGATCAATAGTAGAGTCAGTTATCCTTAAAAATAAATATATTTATTAATGAATATCACAGAGTTTATTTTAATAGTTTTCTATAATACTTATCTGCTTGCAAATATTTATATTCTTTTCGCATCAATTTAAATTTTTAACAATTTTCTTATATGACTGGGTCAACATCTCATGCTCAACAAAACCTTTGAACCTTACCATTTTAGACTTTCTTCATTCATTTGCACATATGTTTCATTGGTATAGAACTGGAAAAATGTGAAATTTTATTGAAATATGACCACTCGTTTTTAGAATAACAGATTTTGAAATTGCAGCAAAAGCTTCCATAAATTAGCTAGAAATATGGAATAGATGTTATTTTACTCTTTCATATGATATGAAATACTAAATAGGTGGTTTATTTCCTTAGAAAGAACAAAATTACGTTTTTCTAATTTAAGTTTTTCTAATTTATTCTTTAAATTGGTTGTGTTGGTGCGACACATAGTGGAAAATATAAATTTGGGACGGAAATGGCTTTAATGTAAAAAAATAAATAAATAAATCTTCACTATCATCAGTTAGCTTTTTCGCTCCACTTTAGAATTGGAAAACCAAATTTATTGATTTAGAATGCTTATGGTTCCCTAGTATCATTATTATATCGCTGAAAAACAACCATCCATGCCGAATTTGCAATTTCCATAGCCGAAAGCTGGTGGAAATGCCCAATGTAGCAGGAAAGTTAGACGCCCCGAAAACGTCTTAACTATGTTTTTAGGGTTTGGTCAAGGCAGTATAATGAAAACTAAACTTTTTTTATTTTTATACCAGATCGGCCTGGTGGGACTTACATGGTTGATATAACTTATATTATATATATTTTTTTAACAGTTGATTATGAGGGGGTATAGTCATACAAAAGACATCCCTAACTATATAAAATGTTCTTATTAAAAGAAAAAAAAATAATAATAAAATAAATAGATAAGGATAATGCTTCTTAATAAAAGAGGAAAGTAAAATTAATAACAAAAAATAATGATATTGGTACACATTAATAAAACAAACAATTGTCTTCTAATAGTAAAAAGAAAGTTAATTTGAAAAAGGGAAGAGAGAAGAAAAGAGAGAAAAAAATAATAATAATAAGTAAATAGAGGTAGTGTGACTATGAATTAATTTTATATTTATTAAAAATTTATAAAAGAATGTCCTACAGCAGTCTGGGCTTCATTCTTCGGGTTGAGGTTGGGTTTCCCAGGTTGTAGGTCACTGCTCCTTTAACCGTCGGCAACTGGGAGCGGAACTTTTTTTTGATATAATCATCTATTGACTCCATTTGTAATTTGCGATGCAATTGGCTATTTCTTAATGAAAACTAAAGTTTTCTAGTAATTTTTTATTGTATAAATGTTTATTTTTTAAGTTATAAGAAATATATACTGGAGAAAGATAGACCGGGTGGCGGTCAATAAAAGTATCAAAATAGTAACAAAAACTATTTATTGTTAACCAGTATTTCAACGTACTTTGTAGAGCTTCTTCAGGGCTAAATAAGAAAACAAGATACATATTTTAGAATTAACAGAGCATTAAAAATAGAAAACATTTCAAAAAAATTGTTCTGTAAATTCTAAAATGTTTGTATTTTGTTTTCTTATTTAGCCCTGCAAAGTGGGGCGAAACGTTGGTTAACAATAAATTGTTTTTTTTTTACTATTTTGATACCTTTATTGAACGCCACCTTAACTATCTTCCTCCAATCTACTTCATACGTTCAACTATCTCCTTCCAATATAAGAAAAATACTAAACAAGATTACATTTTGTTATTACCTATTTTCATTGTGAAGCCGCTGACTATCGAGATAAAGGACATGAAATTCGAATTCAGTCACAAACTACATATAAAAAATACAAGTGAAAAACTTTTTAATGCAAAATAAAGCTTGCGAAAATAAAAGAGTTCCAAATAAATAAAGAGCACAAGTCAAAAATAAGTAAACATGGAAGGAAAAATACCAAGTTTAAGACATGGCAGGAAAGCTTTAAGGGTGCTACAAGATGATCAAATGTACTGAAGCCAGAGAAAATTGGTCCAGACATTAGACTTGGAGAGGGCTCCCCACACTACAATACAGGAGAGAGGATGGAATAAAAATGAAATGATTTAACCCTTTATCTCAAGATCTTGTAGCTTCGAGGTAAAATATCCAATATTATGTTAAAATATCTTATATGAGGGGAATAAAACAAGATAAACATAAAGAGCAACATTAACTGAAAGCAGTATGCACACTGGAGACCGACAATAGAATTATTAATCCTACTGTTTCTAAATGCTAACTTCTATAATTTTCACGATCTCAATATTACCATTTTCCATTTAAAGTTCAAGTAAAAAACAACTATTACAATGTTTTAGTGTTCCATAGTTATAATGACAGCAGTAAAGAAGATATGACGATTGTCAAAACAACGGTGGTGAAACAAACACGGTTATTTTCACCTATAGTTAATCATCAAATTATTTATTATTTTATATGTATAAATTGTTTCATACTGCTATAAAATGACAGATGGTTAATATTTTAAAATAAATAATTCTTTTATTTATGAGAAGATGATTGGGGGTGCGGTCAGTGAAGAACAAAAATCAGTAAAAACTTATTTATTTGTGCCAACATTTCGGCCAGAATTGAGGCCTTCATCAAGGCTAAGAACATAAAACAAAAGAGCAGCCATAATGAATAAGAGGAATTACAGAATGGTTAGAAAAAATAACCAACATTTTATTTACAAAATAGTATTGAAAGAAATGTATAGTTTAAGTATTGAAAGAGCAAAATAATAAAATACGCATGAAAAACTAGTTTGTAAATATATGTACAAAATTATTAAAAATGAAGTGTTGAAAAAGTGATAAATAAAATATATATGTAGGCAATTAAATATATAAGTAAAATAACAGGATTAAAGAAGTAAAAGATAAAGTGATTAATCCAAAAATAAATAAATAAATATGAAATTAATATCTTAATTAAATTAACATGAACATTTTAATTTAATAATACTTAGTTAAAATTAAAGTTGCGGAAAAAAAATTGTAACTAATGAAATATGTAAGTAAAATACTAGAACTAGAGAAATAAAAGGAGTACAAGAGAAAAGGAGTAATTAGTAGGAGTAAAACATATGTTAAGTGTTTGTTATAATATTATATACGAAGCCCTGCAACGAGGGGTGAAACGTTGGCTCAATTAAAATAGTTTATTACTATTTGAGCTTTATTTGACCGAACTCGGACAATATTCTATTTATTTAATGATAATAAACCATTTTTATTCAATCTTGCATTTGAATCCTGTTGTTTTAGTTGAACCGTTCTCATGAAAATGGTAAAATAAAGCGCAAATTCCGTGATATAAAATGGTACTTCCGGTTAAGCCGATTTTGACGAAAAAATTTCTGAAACATCCTAGAAATACACCTGCCTTAAATAACGTAATTTTAGTTTCGTTCGTTTCATTTCTGAGCGTTTCCATACACACAAAAACTAAATCTGTAAAATTACAAAAATATAACAACAAAAAATATAATGATACATTTTAATGTAAATATATAAAAATGGTGTGTTTTTAGTAAATACAAACGGAGAATGGCCAGTAGAGAAAAAAATTTCCTAAATATGAATCGAATTAAAAAAAAACACAATGAAAATGTGAAGTAATTAAGTAAAAAAGTTTATATATTTTCAGAAAACTATTTGATGAATAAAAATAATTTAAATATAAAGTTGTGCTGACAACACTGACCTAAAAACATAGCGACCCCATTTATCTCTGAACTCTTGGCTAATGCGCCATAGGGGGTGCAGATAAATAAATAAATTTCACATTGTCGGCCTTCTTAGCCTTATTTTTTCTTTTAGCAGAAGGAATAAATAGGGTACACCATTACACTCTGGTAGAATATGGTGCAATTAAAAAAAAAAAATGAAATTAAAGCCAAAACTGAACTGCCTTAAAAGGAAAAACCTATCACAAAATCCAATGGTATTCTTATTTAACCAATCAGGGATTTAGTGTTAAACTTAATTTATCAAAAAAAGCAAAAAAAAAAAAAAATGCATCCATTCCCCCCATTTAAATACGGACATATATTACAAAAAGATCTATTAAAGTTTTGTTTCATCATTACCAAAGATATGAAAAATTTTCACAATCATACAGGATGCAAAAAACATTTTTTTAATTAGAATCAAAAGTTTTCAGTCGTATTTTACGATTTAGACATCGAGGGAGAAATTTGGTTCCGTATTGGTCTTCTGTCGCCAAATGTTCGGGCATAATCGTTAATCCAATTTTGATAGAATTTTCTGGCATCGAGCCAGATATTAATATACTCATTATTATGAGTATAATAATATCTGAGACGATTGTTGAAATAAAATAAAACTTTACTTTTCAATATTTTTTTTTTCAATAATTTATTTATTGTTATTTACAACTGTATACATATATATACATCAAGTAAATTTGCTGTAAGTGATATAATGACATGATACAAACATGTGGAGAATCTACCTATTGATAGAACTCCAAAAACATTTCTAGAGAAGATCTCGAGGCCATCTTCTTGTCAGACGCCTAGGAGGATCATTAGGTAATGAAGGAGAAGCCAGGTTAGAAACGTCTTGGTTTGGGTGGTTGGAAAGTTTATCATGGAAGGATTGGTATCTGGTTCTGGCCAAATCGGAAACATATGTCACATTGAGGTCCGGATGGATGATTTGATTTGTGACAAAGTAAGGAGCATTAAAGATTTTACGAAGGATTTTGTACTGTAAGGATTGGATTCGGGAGGAATTCGATGGTTTAGTGGAGCCCTTTAGCTCAACTCCATATGTCCAGATAGGCCTTACAACAGTAGTGTAGATCAGTCTTTTGTAATGGATTGGAAGTTTGGACCGTTTGTCCAGTAAATGTTGTTATAGCCGGAATCGACGAGCAGTTTCCTGTATTTTATGAGGATCCCATGTCAGTCTTTTGAATTTTCAATTTTTAATCTTAGATCAGTTCTGATTGAAAAACATCATTATTTATTTTAACATTAATGTATTTTATTTTTTAAGTAAATGAAAGGAAACGGGTTACATAGATATTATTTTAAAATAATTTTCTATTAAATATTCGTTCCTTTCTTCTTTTTTAATGAGTACACATTCTTTAAGGGTTAGTTGAAACCATTATTGTATTTTATTCCTTTCCGAAACCAATTTATGATATGAGAGGCTCAAAAATGTAAAGATGCTTAAGTGGAGCAGCCTAAAACAATTTGTAATGACCAGAGGGTGTTACGCCTTTAAGCAACAATCAACAACATCAACAATTTGTAAAAACATTGTTCTATTAAATCTATATGAAATAGAAACAATGTTAAACTCTACTATCCCGCTCTCTTGAAGAGAACGTGAACCCTGGGAGGGAAACAATAGACCTTCTAATCATTAATATGCAGACACAGTCGTAGTGAGGAGGGATGTTGAACAGTTGGAGGTAAACACAGCTGAGGGCTGTCTCCTTGCGTCACCTACTCTAGTAATACAACTATGGCTTTTGACAGTATGCTAATTACGATTATAGTCTCTGAAAGAATGGAATAGAGAATAATAGACAATATGAAATTAATTTAAATGACTCTAATAAAAATTGTAAAGAGACGGAAATAAGTTTTCAAAGCTAAAATCTTTGTTTTTTATTTGAAGTGCCTTACTCTCATTTATGAAATAAAATAGTACAGTTCCGTCGAAGTAAGTTACATTCCACCAAGCATAGCTGCATTGACGTCAACAGTTTCGTGTTGCGGCCTTAGTGAAAAGCGCGAAAGGTTTGGAAGAAAAAGAGAAGTGTACCTTTCCTTATTTTTCTTCTGTTATTCTTTGGAACTCTTCTCCAAACTTTTATTGCTAGTGTCATCTTCCCGAAGTATAAAGGTAAATGTAATTACAAAGTTGTTCAAATCATACCAGTACTCAAGAAGAAAAATATCATCTTTCTTAATCATCATTTCCGAAAATGTGATTCTGGATAACTTAGAACCAGAAATTTAGAACGTTTTGCTCCAGTTTTCATTTGAGTTTCTGCGTCAATCGATGTTTTTGTTTATTGTCTGATAGTTTTTAATTTACAGTATGTGATAGGATCATAATTTCATAACAATAACATTTGGTCTAGATTTACTAGGAATACTAAGTTCTATTGTTATAATGCATTTCAGTAAGAAATATTCTTAAGTTGGTTATTTTTAAATAAACGTTTCTCCATTTTTTTATTTAAAAAATTAAATACAATTGACAGTATAATTAAGTGTCGGTTTTGTATTTTTTTTAACTCTGAGGAAGCTGTGATATAAATTTCAGAGATTTCGCCTCCTGTAAGGACAGAATTAAAAAAAAAAAAGATAGTAACCAAAAAATAGAATTTCGCTAAAATTGACTCTCTGGTCACCCGATGGACTTAATTAAAATTGTTTAGTTTTTTTTAAACTGCTGGATGGAGGTAATAACAAAAATAAAAGAATTTTATTAAACTTAGTAATATATAATTTTAAACAGAGAGTTAAGGTTGTTTCTAGTTAAAATAAAAAAATATTACTTCGACGAGTCTCTATAATATAAATATATGTCATTGAAAACCAAATTAAAATCGATAATGACAATAAACTATCTTGAAGTGTTTTAGAGGAGACCGAATAGAAACCTTTTTTTTTTTTTTTTTAAACTAAAAGTTGTAACCGATCTAGCCCGAACCCGATATTATTCCTTCCATAATAAACTCCCTAACCACCCAAACCCACTCGTTTCTAACCTTGCTTCCTCTTCCATTCCTGGCAATCCTCCAAGGCGCCTGAAAAGAAGATGGCCTCGTGACCTTATATTGTAAACTGTTTTTAGAGTTCTACTAC